>NW_025725143.1:0-41212 GCF_021461395.2 Schistocerca americana | reverse complement strand
TTCATCGTCAAAACGAAGGTCCTAAGGATACAGTAAACCTGAAGTGAAGCATCGGAATCCAAAACTGGACTCACAGGAGAGGTTCAAATCATAGAAAGTGAGAGTGTCAGTCCTCTTTTACTTAAGTCGGCATTGTGCCTTGTGAATTAAATTCGGATGCAATTTCTGTGTTTCATCGTCAATAAGACGTTTCAAGGTATACAGTAACCAGAAGTGAAGCATCGGAATCTAAAACTGGACTCACAGGAGAGGTTGAAATCATAGAAAGTTATAGTGTCAGTCCTCTTGTACTTAAGTTGGAATTGAGCCATTTGTATTAAATTCGGATGCAAACTCTGTGTTTCATCGTCAATAAGAAGGTCCAAGGTATACAGTAAACCTGAAGTGAAGCATCGGAATCCAAAACTGGACTCACAGGAGAGGTTCAAATCATAGAAAGTGAGAGTGTCAGTCCTCTTTTACTTAAGTCGGCATTGTGCCTTGTGAATTAAATTCGGATGCAATTTCTGTGTTTCATCGTCAATAAGACGTTTCAAGGTATACAGTAACCTGAAGTGAAGAATCGGAATCTAAAACTGGACTCACAGGAGAGGTTGAAATCATAGAAAGTTAGAGTGTCAGTCCTCTTCTACTTAAGTTGGAATTGTGCCTTTTGTATTAAATTCGGATGCAAACTCTGTGTTTCTTCGTCAATAAGAAGGTCCAAGGGATACAGTAAACCTGATGTGAAGCATCGGAACCTAAAACTGGACTCACAGGAGTGGTTCGATTCATGGAAGGTTAGAGTGTCAGCCCTCTTGTACTTAAGTCGCCATTGTGCCTTTTGTATAAGATTCGGATGCAATTTCTGTGTTTCTTCGTCAATAAGAAGGTCGGAGGTATACAGTAAACCTGAAGAGAAGGATCGGAATCTAAAACTGGACTCACAGGAGAGGTTCAAATCATAGAAAGTTAGAGTGTCAGTTCTCTTGTACTTAAGTCGGCATTGTGCCTTTTGTATCAAATTCGGATACAATTTCTGCGTTTCATCGTCAATAAGAAGGTCCAAGGGATACAGTAAACCTGAAGTGAAGCATCGGAATCTAAAACTGGACTCACATGAGTGGTTCAAATCATAGAGTTTTAGAGTTTCAATCCTCTTTTACTTATGTCGGTATTGTGAATTTTGTATTAAATTTGGATGCAATTTCTGTGTTTCATCGTCAATAAGAAGGTCCATGGGATACAGTAAACCAGAAGTGAAGCATCGGAATCTAAAACTGGACTCACAGGAGAGGTTCAAATCATAGAAAGTTAGAGTGTCAGTCCTCTTGTACTTAAGTCGGCATTGTGCCTTGTGTATTAAATTTGGATGCAATTTCTGTGTTTCATCGTCAATAAGAAGCTCCAAGTTATACAGTAACCTGAAGTGAAGCATCGGAATCTAAAACTGGACTCACAGTAGAGTTTGAAATCATAGAATGTTAGAGTGTCAGTCCTCTTGTACTTAAATCGGCATTGTGCCTTTGGAATTTAATTCCGATTGAATTTCTATGTTTCATCGTCAACAAGAAGGTGCAAGGTATACAGTAAACCTGAAGTGAAGCATCGGAATCTAACACTCTACTCACAGGAGAGGTTCCAATCATAGAAAGTTAGTCAGTCCTCTTGTACTTAAGACGTCATTGTGCTTTTCTATTAAAATCAGATGCAATTTCTGTGTTTCATCGTCAATAAGAAGGTCCAAGGGATACAGTAAACCTGAAGTGAAGCATCGGAATCTAAAACTGGACTCACAGAAGAGTTTCAAATCATAGAAAGTGAGGGTGTCGGTCCTCTTGTACTTAAGTCGGCATTGTGATTTTGTATTAAATTCAGATGAAATTTCTGTGTTTCATCGTCAATAAGAAGGTCCAAGGTATACAGTAAACCTGAAGTGAAGCATCGGAATCTAAAACTGGACTCACAGGAGAGGTTCAAATCATAGAAAGTTACAGTGACAGTGCTCTTGTACTTAGGTCGGCATTGTGCATTTTGTATTAAATTCGGATGCAATTTCTGTGTTTCATCGTAAATAAGATGGTCCAAGGTATACAGAAACCTGAAGTGAAGCATCGGAATCTAAAACTGGTCTCACAGGAGAGGTTGAAATCATAGAAAGTGAGAGTGTCAGTCCTTTGTACTTAAGTCGGCATTGTGCCTTTTGTATTAAATTCGGATGCAATTTCTGTGATTCATCGTCAATAAAAAGGTGCAAGGTATACAGTAAACCTGAAGTGAAGCATCGGAATCCAACACTCAACTCACAGGAGAGGTTCAAATCAAAGAAAAATATAGTGTCAGTCGTCTTGTACTTAAGTCGGCATTGTGCCTCTGGTATTAAACTCGGATGCAATTTCTGTGTTTCATCGTCAATAGGAAGGTTCAAGGGATACAGTAAACCTGAAGCGAATTATCGGAATCTAAAACTGGTCTCACAGGAGAGGTTCAAATCATAGAAAGTGAGGGTGTCAGTCCTCTTGTACTTAAGTCGGCATTGTGCCTTTTCGATTACATTCAGATGCAATTTCTGTGTTTCATCGTCAATAAGAAGGTCCAAGGGATACAGTAAACCTGAAGTGAAGCATCGGAATGTAAAACTGAACTCACAGGAGAGGTTCAAATTATAGAAACTGAGAGTGTCTGTCCTCTTGTACTTAAGTCGGCATTGTGCCTTTTGTATTAAATTCGGATGCAATTTCAGTGTTTCATCGTCAATACGAAGGTCCAAAGGATACAGTAAACCTGAAGTGAAGCATCGGAATCTAAAACTGGACTCACAGGAGAGGTTCAAATCATAGAATGTGCGAGTGTCAGTCCTCTTGTACTTAAGTCGGCATTGTGCCTTTTGTATTAAATTCGGATGCAATTTCTGTGTTTCATCGTCAATAGGAAGGTCCAAGGGGTACAGTAAACCTGAAGTGAAGCATCGGAATCTAAAACTGGACTCACAGGAGAGGTTAAAATCAAGGAAAATGAGAGGCTCAGTCCACTTGTACTTAAGTCGGCATTGTGCCTTTTCTATTAAATTCAGATGCAATTTCTGTGTTTCATCGTCAATAAGAAGGTCCAAGGGATACAGTAAACCTGAAGTGAAGCATCGGAATCTAAAACTGGTCTCACAGAAGAGTTTCAAATCATAGAAAGTGAGGGGTCAGTCCTCTTGTACTTAAGTCGGCATTGTGCCTTTTGTATTAAATTCAGATGCAATTTCTGTGTTTCATCGTCAATACGAAGGTCCAAAGGATACAGTAGACCTGAAGTGAAGCATCGGAATCTAAAACTGGACTCACATTAGAGGTTCAAATCATAGAAAGTGAGAGTGTCAGTCCTCTTTTACTTAAGTAGACATTGTGCCTTGTGTATTCAATTCGGATGCAATTTCTGTGTTTCATCGTCAAAAAGAAGGTCCAAGGTATACAGTAACCAGAAGCGAAGCATCGGAATCTAAAACTGGACTCACAGGAGAGGTTGAAATCATAGAAAGTTATAGTGTCAGTCCTCTTGTACTTAAGTTGGAATTGAGCCATTTGTATTAAATTCGGATGCAAACTCTGTGTTTCATCGTCAATAAGAAGGTCCAAGGTATACAGTACACCTGAAGTGAAGCATCGGAATCTAAAACTGGACTCACAGGAGAGGTTGAAATCATAGAAAGTTATAGAGTCAGTCCTCTTGTACTTAAGTTGGAATTGAGCCATTTGTATTATATTCGAATGCAAACTCTGTGTTTCATCGTCAATAAGAAGGTCCAAGGTATACGGTACACCTGAAGTGAAGCATCGGAATCTAAAACTGGACTCACAGGAGAGGTTCAAATCATAGAAAGTTAGAGTGTCAGTCCTCTTGTACTTAAGTCGGCATTGTGCCTGTTGTATTAAATTCGGGTGCTATTTCTGTGTTTCATCGTCAAAACGAAGGTCCTAAGGATACAGTAAACCTGAAGTGAAGCATCGGAATCCAAAACCGGACTCACAGGAGAGGTTCAAATCATAGAAAGTGAGAGTGTCAGTCCTCTTTTACTTAAGTCGGCATTGTGCCTTGTGAATTAAATTCGGATGCAATTTCTGTGTTTCTTCGTCAATAAGACGTTTCAAGGTATACAGTAACCTGAAGTGAAGCATCGGAATCTAAAACTGGACTCACAGAGAGGTTGAAATCATAGAAAGTTAGAGTGTCAGTCGTCTTCTACTTAAGTTGGAATTGTGCCTTTTGTATTAAATTCGGATGCAAACTCTGTGTTTCTTCGTCAATAAGAAGGTCCAAGGGATACAGTAAACCTGATGTGAAGCATCGTAACCTAAAACTGGACTCACAGGAGTGGTTCGATTCATGGAAGGTTAGAGTGTCAGCCCTCTTGTACTTAAGTCGCCATTGTGCCTTTTGAATAAGATTCAGATGCTATTTCTGTGTTTCTTCGTCAATAAGAAGGTCGGAGGTATACAGTAAACCTGAAGAGAAGGATCGGAATCTAAAACTGGACTCACAGGAGAGGTTCAAATCATAGAAAGTTAGAGTGTCAGTTCTCTTGTACTTAAGTCGGCATTGTGCCTTTTGTATCAAATTCGGATACAATTTCTGCGTTTCATCGTCAATAAGAAGGTCCAAGGGATACAGTAAACCTGAAGTGAAACATCGGAATCTAAAACTGGACTCACATGAGTGGTTCAAATCATAGAGTTTTAGAGTTTCACTCCTCTTTTACTTATGTCGGTATTGTGCATTTTGTATTAAATTTGGATGCAATTTCTGTGTTTCATCGTCAATAAGAAGGTCCAAGGGATACAGTAAACCAGAAGTGAAGCATCGGAATCTAAAACTGGACTCACAGGAGAGGTTCAAATCATAGAAAGTTAGAGTGTCAGTCCTCTTGTACTTAAGTCGGCATTGTGCCTTGTGTATTAAATTTGGATGCAATTTCTGTGTTTCATCGTCAATAAGAAGCTCCAAGTTATACAGTAACCTGAAGTGAAGCATCGGAATCTAAAACTGGACTCACAGTAGAGGTTGAAATCGTAGAATGTTAGAGTGTCAGTCCTCTTGTACTTAAATCGGCATTGTGCCTTTGGAATTTAATTCGGATTGAATTTCTATGTTTCATCGTCAACAAGAAGGTGCAAGGTATACAGTAAACCTGAAGTGAAGCATCGGAATCTAACACTCTACTCACAGGAGAGGTTCCAATCATAGAAAGTTAGTCAGTCCTCTTGTACTTAAGTCGTCATTGTGCTTTTCTATTAAAATCAGATGCAATTTCTGTGTTTCATCGTCAATAAGAAGGTCCAAGGGATACAGTAAACCTGAAGTGAAGCATCGGAATCTAAAACTGGACTCACAGAAGAGTTACTAATCATAGAAAGTGAGGGTGTCGGTCCTCTTGTACTTAAGTCGGCATTGTGATTTTGTATTAAATTCAGATGAAATTTCTGTGTTTCATCGTCAATAAGAAGGTCCAAGGTATACAGTAAACCTGAAGTGAAGCATCGGAATCTAAAACTGGACTCACAGGAGAGGTTCAAACCATAGAAAGTTACAGTGTCAGTGCTCTTGTACTTAGGTCGGCATTGTGCATTTTGTATTAAATTCGGATGCAATTTCTGTGTTTCATCGTAAGTGAGATGGTCCAAGGTATACAGAAACCTGAAGTGAAGCATCGGAATCTAAAACTGGTCTCACAGGAGAGGTTGAAATCATAGAAAGTGAGAGTGTCAGTCCTTTTGTACTTAAGTCGGCATTGTGCCTTTTGTATTAAATTCGGATGCAATTTCTGTGATTCATCGTCAATAAGAAGGTGCAAGGTATACAGTAAACCTGAAGTGAAGCATCGGAATCCAACACTCAACTCACAGGAGAGGTTCAAATCAAAGAAAAATATAGTGTCAGTCGTCTTGTACTTAAGTCGGCATTGTGCCTCTGGTATTAAACTCGGATGCAATTTCTGTGTTTCATCGTCAATAGGAAGGTTCAAGGGATACAGTAAACCTGAAGCGAATTATCGGAATCTAAAACTGGACTCACAGGAGAGGTTCAAATCATAGAAAGTGAGGGTGTCAGTCCTCTTGTACTTAAGTCGGCATTGTGCCTTTTCGATTACATTCAGATGCAATTTCTGTGTTTCATCGTCAATAAGAAGGTCCAAGGGATACAGTAAACCTGAAGTGAAGCATCGGAATGTAAAACTGAACTCACAGGAGAGGTTCAAATTATAGAAACTGAGAGTGTCTGTCCTCTTGTACTTAAGTCGGCATTGTGCCTTTTGTATTAAATTCGGATGCAATTTCAGTGTTTCATCGTCAATACGAAGGTCCAAAGGATACAGTAAACCTGAAGTGAAGCATCGGAATCTAAAACTGGACTCACAGGAGAGGTTCAAATCATAGAATGTGCGAGTGTCAGTCCTCTTGTACTTAAGTCGGCATTGTGCCTTTTGTATTAAATTCGGATGCAATTTCTGTGTTTCATCGTCAATAGGAAGGTCCAAGGGGTACAGTAAACCTGAAGTGAAGCATCGGAATCTAAAACTGGACTCACAGGAGAGGTTAAAATCAAGGAAAATGAGAGGCTCAGTCCACTTCTACTGAAGTCGGCATTGTGCCTTTTCTATTAAATTCAGATGCAATTTCTGTGTTTCATCGTCAATAAGAAGGTCCAAGGGATACAGTAAACCTGAAGTGAAGCATCGGAATCTAAAACTGGTCTCACAGAAGAGTTTCAAATCATAGAAAGTGAGGGGTCAGTCCTCTTGTACTTAAGTCGGCATTGTGCCTTTTGTATTAAATTCAGATGCAATTTCTGTGTTTCATCGCCAATACGAAGGTCCAAAGGATACAGTAGACCTGAAGTGAAGCATCGGAATCTAAAACTGGACTCACAGGAGAGGTTCAAATCATAGAAAGTGAGAGTGTCAGTCCTCTTTTACTTAAGTAGGCATTGTGCCTTGTGTATTCAATTCGGATGCAACTTCTGTGTTTCATCGTCAAAAAGAAGGTCCAAGGTATACAGTAACCAGAAGTGAAGCATCGGAATCTAAAACTGGACTCACAGGAGAGGTTCAAATCATAGAAAGTTATAGTGTCAGTCCTCTTGTACTTAAGTTGGAATTGAGCCATTTGTATTAAATTCGGATGCAAACTCTGTGTTTCATCGTCAATAAGAAGGTCCAAGGTATACAGTACACCTGAAGTGAAGCATCGGAATCTAAAACTGGACTCACAGGAGAGGTTCAAATCATAGAAAGTTAGAGTGTCAGTCCTCCTGTACTTAAGTCGGCATTGTGCCTGTTGTATTAAATTCGGGTGCTATTTCTGTGTTTCATCGTCAAAACGAAGGTCCTAAGGATACAGTAAACCTGAAGTGAAGCATCGGAATCCAAAACTGGACTCACAGGAGAGGTTCAAATCATAGAAAGTGAGAGTGTCAGTCCTCTTTTACTTAAGTCGGCATTGTGCCTTGTGAATTAAATTCGGATGCAATTTCTGTGTTTCATCGTCAATAAGACGTTTCAAGGTATACAGTAACCAGAAGTGAAGCATCGGAATCTAAAACTGGACTCACAGGAGAGGTTGAAATCATAGAAAGTTATAGTGTCAGTCCTCTTGTACTTAAGTTGGAATTGAGCCATTTGTATTAAATTCGGATGCAAACTCTGTGTTTCATCGTCAATAAGAAGGTCCAAGGTATACAGTAAACCTGAAGTGAAGCATCGGAATCCAAAACTGGACTCACAGGAGAGGTTCAAATCATAGAAAGTGAGAGTGTCAGTCCTCTTTTACTTAAGTCGGCATTGTGCCTTGTGAATTAAATTCGGATGCAATTTCTGTGTTTCATCGTCAATAAGACGTTTCAAGGTATACAGTAACCTGAAGTGAAGAATCGGAATCTAAAACTGGACTCACAGGAGAGGTTGAAATCATAGAAAGTTAGAGTGTCAGTCCTCTTCTACTTAAGTTGGAATTGTGCCTTTTGTATTAAATTCGGATGCAAACTCTGTGTTTCTTCGTCAATAAGAAGGTCCAAGGGATACAGTAAACCTGATGTGAAGCATCGGAACCTAAAACTGGACTCACAGGAGTGGTTCGATTCATGGAAGGTTAGAGTGTCAGCCCTCTTGTACTTAAGTCGCCATTGTGCCTTTTGTATAAGATTCGGATGCAATTTCTGTGTTTCTTCGTCAATAAGAAGGTCGGAGGTATACAGTAAACCTGAAGAGAAGGATCGGAATCTAAAACTGGACTCACAGGAGAGGTTCAAATCATAGAAAGTTAGAGTGTCAGTTCTCTTGTACTTAAGTCGGCATTGTGCCTTTTGTATCAAATTCGGATACAATTTCTGCGTTTCATCGTCAATAAGAAGGTCCAAGGGATACAGTAAACCTGAAGTGAAGCATCGGAATCTAAAACTGGACTCACATGAGTGGTTCAAATCATAGAGTTTTAGAGTTTCAATCCTCTTTTACTTATGTCGGTATTGTGAATTTTGTATTAAATTTGGATGCAATTTCTGTGTTTCATCGTCAATAAGAAGGTCCATGGGATACAGTAAACCAGAAGTGAAGCATCGGAATCTAAAACTGGACTCACAGGAGAGGTTCAAATCATAGAAAGTTAGAGTGTCAGTCCTCTTGTACTTAAGTCGGCATTGTGCCTTGTGTATTAAATTTGGATGCAATTTCTGTGTTTCATCGTCAATAAGAAGCTCCAAGTTATACAGTAACCTGAAGTGAAGCATCGGAATCTAAAACTGGACTCACAGTAGAGTTTGAAATCATAGAATGTTAGAGTGTCAGTCCTCTTGTACTTAAATCGGCATTGTGCCTTTGGAATTTAATTCCGATTGAATTTCTATGTTTCATCGTCAACAAGAAGGTGCAAGGTATACAGTAAACCTGAAGTGAAGCATCGGAATCTAACACTCTACTCACAGGAGAGGTTCCAATCATAGAAAGTTAGTCAGTCCTCTTGTACTTAAGACGTCATTGTGCTTTTCTATTAAAATCAGATGCAATTTCTGTGTTTCATCGTCAATAAGAAGGTCCAAGGGATACAGTAAACCTGAAGTGAAGCATCGGAATCTAAAACTGGACTCACAGAAGAGTTTCAAATCATAGAAAGTGAGGGTGTCGGTCCTCTTGTACTTAAGTCGGCATTGTGATTTTGTATTAAATTCAGATGAAATTTCTGTGTTTCATCGTCAATAAGAAGGTCCAAGGTATACAGTAAACCTGAAGTGAAGCATCGGAATCTAAAACTGGACTCACAGGAGAGGTTCAAATCATAGAAAGTTACAGTGACAGTGCTCTTGTACTTAGGTCGGCATTGTGCATTTTGTATTAAATTCGGATGCAATTTCTGTGTTTCATCGTAAATAAGATGGTCCAAGGTATACAGAAACCTGAAGTGAAGCATCGGAATCTAAAACTGGTCTCACAGGAGAGGTTGAAATCATAGAAAGTGAGAGTGTCAGTCCTTTTGTACTTAAGTCGGCATTGTGCCTTTTGTATTAAATTCGGATGCAATTTCTGTGATTCATCGTCAATAAAAAGGTGCAAGGTATACAGTAAACCTGAAGTGAAGCATCGGAATCCAACACTCAACTCACAGGAGAGGTTCAAATCAAAGAAAAATATAGTGTCAGTCGTCTTGTACTTAAGTCGGCATTGTGCCTCTGGTATTAAACTCGGATGCAATTTCTGTGTTTCATCGTCAATAGGAAGGTTCAAGGGATACAGTAAACCTGAAGCGAATTATCGGAATCTAAAACTGGTCTCACAGGAGAGGTTCAAATCATAGAAAGTGAGGGTGTCAGTCCTCTTGTACTTAAGTCGGCATTGTGCCTTTTCGATTACATTCAGATGCAATTTCTGTGTTTCATCGTCAATAAGAAGGTCCAAGGGATACAGTAAACCTGAAGTGAAGCATCGGAATGTAAAACTGAACTCACAGGAGAGGTTCAAATTATAGAAACTGAGAGTGTCTGTCCTCTTGTACTTAAGTCGGCATTGTGCCTTTTGTATTAAATTCGGATGCAATTTCAGTGTTTCATCGTCAATACGAAGGTCCAAAGGATACAGTAAACCTGAAGTGAAGCATCGGAATCTAAAACTGGACTCACAGGAGAGGTTCAAATCATAGAATGTGCGAGTGTCAGTCCTCTTGTACTTAAGTCGGCATTGTGCCTTTTGTATTAAATTCGGATGCAATTTCTGTGTTTCATCGTCAATAGGAAGGTCCAAGGGGTACAGTAAACCTGAAGTGAAGCATCGGAATCTAAAACTGGACTCACAGGAGAGGTTAAAATCAAGGAAAATGAGAGGCTCAGTCCACTTGTACTTAAGTCGGCATTGTGCCTTTTCTATTAAATTCAGATGCAATTTCTGTGTTTCATCGTCAATAAGAAGGTCCAAGGGATACAGTAAACCTGAAGTGAAGCATCGGAATCTAAAACTGGTCTCACAGAAGAGTTTCAAATCATAGAAAGTGAGGGGTCAGTCCTCTTGTACTTAAGTCGGCATTGTGCCTTTTGTATTAAATTCAGATGCAATTTCTGTGTTTCATCGTCAATACGAAGGTCCAAAGGATACAGTAGACCTGAAGTGAAGCATCGGAATCTAAAACTGGACTCACATTAGAGGTTCAAATCATAGAAAGTGAGAGTGTCAGTCCTCTTTTACTTAAGTAGACATTGTGCCTTGTGTATTCAATTCGGATGCAATTTCTGTGTTTCATCGTCAAAAAGAAGGTCCAAGGTATACAGTAACCAGAAGCGAAGCATCGGAATCTAAAACTGGACTCACAGGAGAGGTTGAAATCATAGAAAGTTATAGTGTCAGTCCTCTTGTACTTAAGTTGGAATTGAGCCATTTGTATTAAATTCGGATGCAAACTCTGTGTTTCATCGTCAATAAGAAGGTCCAAGGTATACAGTACACCTGAAGTGAAGCATCGGAATCTAAAACTGGACTCACAGGAGAGGTTCAAATCATAGAAAGTTAGAGTGTCAGTCCTCCTGTACTTAAGTCGGCATTGTGCCTGTTGTATTAAATTCGGGTGCTATTTCTGTGTTTCATCGTCAAAACGAAGGTCCTAAGGATACAGTAAACCTGAAGTGAAGCATCGGAATCCAAAACTGGACTCACAGGAGAGGTTCAAATCATAGAAAGTGAGAGTGTCAGTCCTCTTTTACTTAAGTCGGCATTGTGCCTTGTGAATTAAATTCGGATGCAATTTCTGTGTTTCATCGTCAATAAGACGTTTCAAGGTATACAGTAACCAGAAGTGAAGCATCGGAATCTAAAACTGGACTCACAGGAGAGGTTGAAATCATAGAAAGTTATAGTGTCAGTCCTCTTGTACTTAAGTTGGAATTGAGCCATTTGTATTAAATTCGGATGCAAACTCTGTGTTTCATCGTCAATAAGAAGGTCCAAGGTATACAGTACACCTGAAGTGAAACATCGGAATCTAAAACTGGACTCACAGGAGAGGTTCAAATCATAGAAAGTTAGAGTGTCAGTCCTCCTGTACTTAAGTCGGCATTGTGCCTGTTGTATTAAATTCGGGTGCTATTTCTGTGTTTCATCGTCAAAACGAAGGTCCTAAGGATACAGTAAACCTGAAGTGAAGCATCGGAATCCAAAACTGGACTCACAGGAGAGGTTCAAATCATAGAAAGTGAGAGTGTCAGTCCTCTTTTACTTAAGTCGGCATTGTGCCTTGTGAATTAAATTCGGATGCAATTTCTGTGTTTCATCGTCAATAAGACGTTTCAAGGTATACAGTAACCTGAAGTGAAGAATCGGAATCTAAAACTGGACTCACAGGAGAGGTTGAAATCATAGAAAGTTAGAGTGTCAGTCCTCTTCTACTTAAGTTGGAATTGTGCCTTTTGTATTAAATTCGGATGCAAACTCTGTGTTTCTTCGTCAATAAGAAGGTCCAAGGGATACAGTAAACCTGATGTGAAGCATCGGAACCTAAAACTGGACTCACAGGAGTGGTTCGATTCATGGAAGGTTAGAGTGTCAGCCCTCTTGTACTTAAGTCGCCATTGTGCCTTTTGTATAAGATTCGGATGCAATTTCTGTGTTTCTTCGTCAATAAGAAGGTCGGAGGTATACAGTAAACCTGAAGAGAAGGATCGGAATCTAAAACTGGACTCACAGGAGAGGTTCAAATCATAGAAAGTTAGAGTGTCAGTTCTCTTGTACTTAAGTCGGCATTGTGCCTTTTGTATCAAATTCGGATACAATTTCTGCGTTTCATCGTCAATAAGAAGGTCCAAGGGATACAGTAAACCTGAAGTGAAGCATCGGAATCTAAAACTGGACTCACATGAGTGGTTCAAATCATAGAGTTTTAGAGTTTCACTCCTCTTTTACTTATGTCGGTATTGAGAATTTTGTATTAAATTTGGATGCAATTTCTGTGTTTCATCGTCAATAAGAAGGTCCATGGGATACAGTAAACCAGAAGTGAAGCATCGGAATCTAAAACTGGACTCACAGGAGAGGTTCAAATCATAGAAAGTTAGAGTGTCAGTCCTCTTGTACTTAAGTCGGCATTGTGCCTTGTGTATTAAATTTGGATGCAATTTCTGTGTTTCATCGTCAATAAGAAGCTCCAAGTTATACAGTAACCTGAAGTGAAGCATCGGAATCTAAAACTGGACTCACAGTAGAGTTTGAAATCATAGAATGTTAGAGTGTCAGTCCTCTTGTACTTAAATCGGCATTGTGCCTTTGGAATTTAATTCCGATTGAATTTCTATGTTTCATCGTCAACAAGAAGGTGCAAGGTATACAGTAAACCTGAAGTGAAGCATCGGAATCTAACACTCTACTCACAGGAGAGGTTCCAATCATAGAAAGTTAGTCAGTCCTCTTGTACTTAAGACGTCATTGTGCTTTTCTATTAAAATCAGATGCAATTTCTGTGTTTCATCGTCAATAAGAAGGTCCAAGGGATACAGTAAACCTGAAGTGAAGCATCGGAATCTAAAACTGGACTCACAGAAGAGTTTCAAATCATAGAAAGTGAGGGTGTCGGTCCTCTTGTACTTAAGTCGGCATTGTGATTTTGTATTAAATTCAGATGAAATTTCTGTGTTTCATCGTCAATAAGAAGGTCCAAGGTATACAGTAAACCTGAAGTGAAGCATCGGAATCTAAAACTGGACTCACAGGAGAGGTTCAAATCATAGAAAGTTACAGTGTCAGTGCTCTTGTACTTAGGTCGGCATTGTGCATTTTGTATTAAATTCGGATGCAATTTCTGTGTTTCATCGTAAATAAGATGGTCCAAGGTATACAGAAACCTGAAGTGAAGCATCGGAATCTAAAACTGGTCTCACAGGAGAGGTTGAAATCATAGAAAGTGAGAGTGTCAGTCCTTTTGTACTTAAGTCGGCATTGTGCCTTTTGTATTAAATTCGGATGCAATTTCTGTGATTCATCGTCAATAAGAAGGTGCAAGGTATACAGTAAACCTGAAGTGAAGCATCGGAATCCAACACTCAACTCACAGGAGAGGTTCAAATCAAAGAAAGTTATAGTGTCAGTCGTCTTGTACTTAAGTCGGCATTGTGCCTCTGGTATTAAACTCGGATGCAATTTCTGTGTTTCATCGTCAATAGGAAGGTTCAAGGGATACAGTAAACCTGAAGCGAATTATCGGAATCTAAAACTGGACTCACAGGAGAGGTTCAAATCATAGAAAGTGAGGGTGTCAGTCCTCTTGTACTTAAGTCGGCATTGTGCCTTTTCGATTAAATTCAGATGCAATTTCTGTGTTTCATCGTCAATAAGAAGGTCCAAGGGATACAGTAAACCTGAAGTGAAGCATCGGAATCTAAAACTGGACTCACAGGAGAGGTTCAAATTATAGAAAGTGAGAGTGTCTGTCCTCTTGTACTTAAGTCGGCATTGTGCCTTTTGTATTAAATTCGGATGCAATTTCAGTGTTTCATCGTCAATACGAAGGTCCAAAGGATACAGTAAACCTGAAGTGAAGCATCGGAATCTAAAACTGGACTACAAGGAGAGGTTCAAATCATAGAATATGCGAGTGTCAGTCCTCTTGTACTTAAGTCGGCATTGTGCCTTTTGTATTAAATTCGGATGCAATTTCTGTGTTTCATCGTCAATAGGAAGGTCCAAGGGGTACAGTAAACCTGAAGTGAAGCATCGTAATCTAAAACTGGACTCACAGGAGAGGTTAAAATCAAGGAAAATGAGAGGCTCAGTCCACTTGTACTTAAGTCGGCATTGTGCCTTTTCTATTAAATTCAGATGCAATTTCTGTGTTTCATCGTCAATAAGAAGGTCCAAGGGATACAGTAAACCTGAAGTGAAGCATCGGAATCTAAAACTGGTCTCACAGAAGAGTTTCAAATCATAGAAAGTGAGGGGTCAGTCCTCTTGTACTTAAGTCGGCATTGTGCCTTTTGTATTAAATTCAGATGCAATTTCTGTGTTTCATCGTCAATACGAAGGTCCAAAGGATACAGTAGACCTGAAGTGAAGCATCGGAATCTAAAACTGGACTCACAGGAAAGGTTCAAATCATAGAAAGTGAGAGTGTCAGTCCTCTTTTACTTTAGTAGGCATTGTGCCTTGTGTATTCAATTCGGATGCAATTTCTGTGTTTCATCGTCAAAAAGAAGGTCCAAGGTATACAGTAACCAGAAGTGAGGCATCGGAATCTAAAACTGGCCTCACAGGAGAGGTTGAAATCATAGAAAGTTATAGTGTCAGTCCTCTTGTACTTAAGTTGGAATTGAGCCATTTGTATTAAATTCGGATGCAAACTCTGTGTTTCATCGTCAATAAGAAGGTCCAAGGCATACAGTACACCTGAAGTGAAGCATCAGAATCTAAAACTGGACTCACAGGAGAGGTTCAAATCATAGAAAGTTAGGGTGTCAGCCCTCTTGTACTTAAGTCGGCATTGTGCCTGTTGTATTAAATTCGGGTGCTATTTCTGTGTTTCATCGTCAAAACGAAGGTCCTAAGGATACAGTAAACCTGAAGTGAAGCATCGGAATCCAAAACTGGACTCACAGGAGAGGTTCATATCATAGTAAATGAGAGTGTCAGTCCTCTTTTACTTAAGTCGGCATTGTGCCTTGTGAATTAAATTCGGATGCAATTTCTGTGTTTCATAATCAATAAGACGTTTCAAGGTATACAGTAACCTGAAGTGAAGCATCGGAATCTAAAACTGGACTCACAGGAGAGGTTGAAATCATAGAAAGTTAGAGTGTCAGTCCTCTTCTACTTAAGTTGGAATTGTGCCTTTTGTATTAAATTCGGATGCAAACTCTGTGTTTCTTCGTCAATAAGAAGGTCCAAGGGAAACAGTAAACCTGATGTGAAGCAACGGAACCTAAAACTGGACTCACAGGAGTGGTTCGATTCATGGAAGGTTAGAGTGTCAGCCCTCTTGTACTTAAGTCGCCATTGTGCCTTTTGTATAAGATTCGGATGCAATTTCTGTGTTTCTTCGTCAATAAGAAGGTCGGAGGTATACAGTAAACCTGAAGAGAAGGATCGGAATCTAAAACTGGACTCACAGGAGAGGTTCAAATCATAGAAAGTGAGAGTGTCAGTCCTCTTGTACTTAAGTCGGCATTGTGCCTTTTGTATTAAATTCGAATGAAACTTCTGTGTTTCATGGTCAATACGAAGGTCCAAAGGATACAGTAAACCTGAAGTGAAGCATCGGAATCTAAAACTGTACTCACAGGAGAGGTTCAAATCATAGAAAGTTAGGGCGTCAGTCCTCTGTTACTTAAGTCGGCATTGTGCCTTGTGTATTAAATTCGGATGCAATTTCTGTGTTTCATCGTCAATAAGAAGGTCCAATGTATACAGTAACCTGAAGTGAAGCATCGGAATCTAAATTTGGACTCACAGGAGAGGTTGAAATCATAAAATGTTAGAGTGTCAGTCCTCTTGTACTTAAGTTGGAATTGTGCCTTTTGTATTAAATTCGGATGCAAACTCTGTGTTTCATCGTCAATAAGAAGGACCAAGGTTTACAGTAAACCTGAAGTGAAGCATCGGAATCTAAAACTGGACTCACAGGAGTGGTTCAAATCATAGGAAGTTAGAGTGTCAGCCCTCTTGTACTTAAGTCGCCATTGTGCCTTTTGTATAAGATTCGGATGCAAGTTCTGTGTTTCATCGACAATAAGAAGGTCTGAGGTTTACAGTAAACCTTAAGTGAAGCATCGGAATCTAAAACTGTACTCACAGGAGAGGTTCAAATCATAGAAAGTGAGAGTCACAGTCCTCTTTTACTTAAGTCGTCATTGTGCCTTGTGTATTTAATTCAGATGCAATTTCTGTGTTTCATCGTCAATAAGAAGGAGCAAGGTATACAGTAAACCTGAAGTGAAGCATCGGAATCTAACACTCAACTCACAGGAGAGGGTCAAATCATAGAAAGTTAGAGTGCCAGTCCTCTTGTACTTAAGTCGGCATTGTGCCTTTTGTATTAAATTCTGATGCAATTTCTGTGTTTCATCGTCAATAGGAAGGTCCAAGGGATACAGTAAACCTGAAGTGAAGCATCGGAATCCAAAACTGGACTCACAGGAGAGGTTCAAATCAAAGAAAGTGAGAGTGTCAGTCCACTTGTACTTAAGTCGTCATTGTGCTTTTCTATTGAAATGAGATGCAATTTCTGTGTTTCATCGTCAATAAGAAGGTCCAAGGGATACAGTAAACCTGGAGTGAAGCATCGGAATCTAAAACTGGACTCACAGAAGAGTTTCAAATCATAGAAAGTGAGGGTGTCAGTCCTCTTGTACTTAAGTCGGCATTGTGATTTTGTATTAAATTCATATGAAATTTCTGTGTTTCATCGTCAATACGAAGGTTCAAAGGATACAGTAAAACTGAAGTAAAGCATCGGAATCTAAAACTGGACTCACAGGAGAGGTTCAAATCATAGAAAGTGAGAGTGTCAGTCCTCTTTTACTTAAGTCGGCATTGTGCCTTGTGTATTTAATTCAGATGCAATTTCTGTGTTTCATCGTCAATAAGAAGGTCCATGGTATACAGAAACTTGAAGTGAGGCATCGGAATCTAAAACTGGTCGCACAGGAGAGGTTGAAATCATAGAAGGTTAGAGTGTCAGTCCTCTTGTACTTAACTTGGAATTGAGCCATTTGTATTAAATTCGGATGCAAACTCTGTGTTTCATCGTCAATAAGAAGGTCCAAGGTATACAGTACACCTGAAGTGAAGCATCAGAATCTAAAACTGGACTCACAGGAGAGGTTCAAATCATAGAAAGTTAGAGTGTCAGCCCTCTTGTACTTAAGTCGGCATTGTGCCTGTTGTATTAAATTCGGGTGCTATTTCTGTGTTTCATCGTCAAAACGAAGGTCCTAAGGATACAGTAAACCTGAAGTGAAGCATCGGAATCCAAAACTGGACTCACAGGAGAGGTTCATATCATAGAAAGTGAGAGTGTCAGTCCTCTTTTACTTAAGTCGGCATTGTGCCTTGTGAATTAAATTCGGATGCAATTTCTGTGTTTCATAGTCAATAAGACGTTTCAAGGTATACAGTAACCTGAAGTGAAGCATCGGAATCTAAAACTGGACTCACAGGAGAGGTTGAAATCATAGAAAGTTAGAGTGTCAGTCCTCTTCTACTTAAGTTGGAATTGTGCCTTTTGTATTAAATTCGGATGCAAACTCTGTGTTTCTTCGTCAATAAGAAAGTCCAAGGGAAACAGTAAACCTGATGTGAAGCATCGGAACCTAAAACTGGACTCACAGGAGTGGTTCGATTCATGGAAGGTTAGAGTGTCAGCCCTCTTGTACTTAAGTCGCCATTGTGCCTTTTGTATAAGATTCGGATGCAATTTCTGTGTTTCTTCGTCAATAAGAAGGTCGGAGGTATACAGTAAACCTGAAGAGAAGGATCGGAATCTAAAACTGGACTCACAGGAGAGGTTCAAATCATAGAAAGTGAGAGTGTCAGTCCTCTTGTACTTAAGTCGACATTGTGCCTTTTCTATTAAATTCAGATGTAATTTCTGTGTTTCATCGTCAATAAGAAGGTCCAAGGGATACAGTAAACCTGAAGTGAAACATCGGAATCTAAAACTGGACTCACAGGAGGGGTAGAAATCATAGAAAATTAGAGTGTCAGTCCTCTTGTACTTAAGTCGGCATTGTGCCTTTTGTATTAAATTCGGATGCAATTTCTGTGTTTCATGGTCAATACGAAGGTCCAAAGGATACAGTAAACCTGAAGTGAAGCATCGGAATCTAAAACTGTACTCACAGGAGAGGTTCAAATCATAGAAAGTGAGAGCGTCAGTCCTCTGTTACTTAAGTCGGCATTGTGCCTTGTGTATTAAATTCGGATGCAATTTCTGTGTTTCATCGTCAATAAGAAGGTCCAATGTATACAGTAACCTGAGTGAAGCATCGGAATCTAAATTTGGACTCACAGGAGATGTTGAAATCATAAAATGTTAGAGTGTCAGTCCTCTTGTACTTAAGTTGGAATTGTGCCTTTTGTATTAAATTCGGATGCAAACTCTGTGTTTCATCGTCAATAAGAAGGACCAAGGTTTACGGTAAACCTGAAGTGAAGCATCGGAATCTAAAACTGGACTCACAGGAGTGGTTCAAATCATAGGAAGTTAGAGTGTCAGCCCTCTTGTACATAAGTCGCCATTGTGCCTTTTGTATAAGATTCGGATGCATGTTCTGTGTTTCATCGACAATAAGAAGGTCTGAGGTATACAGTAAACCTGAAGTGAAGCATCGGAATCTAAAACTGTACTCACAGGAGAGGTTCAAATCATAGAAAGTGAGAGTCACAGTCCTCTTTTACTTAAGTCGTCATTGTGCCTTGTGTATTTAATTCAGATGCAATTTCTGTGTTTCATCGTCAATAGGAAGGTGCAAGGTATACAGTAAACCTGAAGTGAAGCATCGGAATCTAACACTCAACTCACAGGAGAGGGTCAAATCATAGAAAGTTAGAGTGCCAGTCCTCTTGTACTTAAGTCGGCATTGTGCCTTTTGTATTAAATTCTGATGCAATTTCTGTGTTTCATCGTCAATAGGAAGGTCCAAGGGATACAGTAAACCTGAAGTGAAGGATCGGAATCCAAAACTGGACTCACAGGAGAGGTTCAAATCAAAGAAAGTGAGAGTGTCAGTCCACTTGTACTTAAGTCGTCATTGTGCTTTTCTATTGAAATCAGATGCAATTTCTGTGTTTCATCGTCAATAAGAAGGTCCAAGGGATACAGTAAACCTGAAGTGAAGCATCGGAATCTAAAACTGGACTCACAGAAGAGTTTAAATCATAGAAAGTGAGGGTGTCAGTCCTCTTGTACTTAAGTCGGCATTGTGATTTTGTATTAAATTCATATGAACTTTCTGTGTTTCATCGTCAATACGAAGGTTCAAAGGATACAGTAAAACTGAAGTAAAGCATCGGAATCTAAAACTGGACTCACAGGAGAGGTTCAAATCATAGAAAAAGAGAGTGTCAGTCCTCTTTTACTTAAGTCGGCATTGTGCCTTGTGTAATTAATTCAGATGCAATTTCTGTGTTTCATCGTCAATAAGAAGGTCCATGGTATACAGAAACTTGAAGTGAGGCATCGGAATCTAAAACTGGTCGCACAGGAGAGGTTGAAATCATAGAAGGTTAGAGTGTCAGTCCTCTTGTACTTAACTTGGAATTGAGCCATTTGTATTAAATTCGGATGCAAACTCTGTGTTTCATCGTCAATAAGAAGGTCCAAGGTATACAGCAAACCTGAAGTGAAGCATCGGAATCTAAAACTGGACTCACAGGAGAGGTTCAAATCATAGAGAGTTAGAGTGTCAGTGCTCTTGTACTTAGGTCGGCATTGTGCATTTTGTATTAAATTCGGATGCAATTTCTGTGTTTCATCGTCAATAAGAAGGTCCAAGGTATACAGAAACCTGAAGTGAAGCATCGGAATCTAAAACTGGTCTCACAGGAGAGGTTGGAATCATAGAAAGTGAGAGTGACAGTCCTCTTGTACTTAAGTCAGCATTGTGCCTTTCGTATTAAATTCGGATGCAATTTCTGTGATTCATCGTCAATAAGAAGGTGCAAGGTATACAGTAAACCTTAAGTGAAGCATCGTAATCCAACACTCAACTCACAGAAGAAGCTCAAATGAAAGAAAGTTACAGTGTCAGTCGTCTTGTACTTAAGTCGGCATTGTGCCTTTTGTATTAAACTCGGATGCAATTTCTGTGTTTCATCGTCAATAGGAAGGTTCAAGGGATACAGTAAACCTGAAGCGAATTATCGGAATCTAAAACTGGACTCACAGGAGAGGTTCAAATCATAGAAAGTGCGAGTGTCAGTCCTCTTGTACTTAAGTCGGCATTGTGCCTTTTGTAGTAAATTCGGATGCCATTTCTGTGTTTCATCGTCAATAGGAAGGTCCAAGGAATATAGTAAACCTGAAGTGAAGCATCGGAATCCAAAACTGGACTCACAGGAGAGGTTCAAATCAAAGGAAGTGAGAGTGTCAGTCCACTTGTACTTAAGTCGTCATTGTGCTTTTCTATTAAATTCAGATGCAATTTCTGTGTTTCATCGTCAATACGAAGGTCCAAGGGATACAGTAAACCTGAAGTGAAGCATCGGAATCTAAAACTGGACTCACAGGAGAGGTTTAATTCATAGAAAGTGAGAGTGTCAGTCCTCTTGTACTTAAGTCGGCATTGTGCCTTTTGCATTAAAATCGGATGCAATTTCTGTGTTTCATCGTCAATACGAAGGTCCAAAGGATACAGTAAACCTGAAGTGAAGCATCGGAATCTAAAACTGGACTCACAGGAGAGGTTCAAATCATAGAAAGTGCGAGTGTCAGTCCTCTTGTACTTAAGTCGGCATTGTGCCTTTTGTATATAATTCGGATGCAATTTCTGTGTTTCATCGTCAATAGGAAGGCCCAAGGGATACAGTAAACCTAAAGTGAAGCATCGGAATCTAAAACTGGACTCACAGGAGAGGTTCAAATCAAAGGAAGTGAGAGTGTCAGTCCACTTGTACTTAAGTCGGCATTGTGCCTTTTCTATTAAGTTCAGATGCAATTTCTGTGTTTCATCGTCAATAAGAAGGTCCAAGGGATACAGTAAACCTGAAGTGAAGCATCGGAATCGAAAACTGGTCTCACAGAAGAGTTTCAAATCATAGAAAGTGAGGGTGTCAGTCCTCTTGTACTTAAGTCGGCATTGTGCCTTTTGTAGTAAATTCGGATGCCATTTCTGTGTTTCATCGTCAATAGGAAGGTCCAAGGAATATAGTAAACCTGAAGTGAAGCATCGGAATCCAAAACTGGACTCACAGGAGAGGTTCAAATCAAAGGAAGTGAGAGTGTCAGTCCACTTGTACTTAAGTCGTCATTGTGCTTTTCTATTAAATTCAGATGCAATTTCTGTGTTTCATCGTCAATACGAAGGTCCAAGGGATACAGTAAACCTGAAGTGAAGCATCGGAATCTAAAACTGGACTCACAGAAGAGTTTCAAATCATAGAAAGTGAGGGAGTCAGTCCTCTTGTACTTAAGTCGGCATTGTGCCTTTTGTATTAAACTCAGATGAGATTTCTGTGTTTCATCGTCAATACGAAGGTCCAAAGGATACAGTAAACCTGAAGTAAAGCATCGGAATCTAAAACTGGACTCACAGGAGAGGTTCAAATCATAGAAAGTGAGAGTGTCAGTCCTCTTTTACTTAAGTCGGCATTGTGCCTTGTGTATTTAATTCAGATGCAATTTCTGTGTTTCATCGTCAATAAGAAGGTCCAAAGTATACAGAAACTTGAAGTGAGGCATCGGAATCTAAAACAGGTCTCACAGGAGAGGTTGAAACCATAGAAAGTTAGAGTGTCATTCCTCTTGTACTTAAGTTGGAATTGAGCCATTTGTATTAAATTCGGATGCAAAACTCTGTGTTTCATCGTCAATAAGAAGGTCCAAGGTATACAGTAAACCTGAAGTGAAGCATCGGAATCTAAAACTGTACTCACAGGAGAGGTTCAAATCATAGAAAGTGAGAGCGTCAGTCCTCTGTTACTTAAGTCGGCATTGTGCCTTGTGTATTAAATTCGGATGCAATTTCTGTGTTTCATCGTCAATAAGAAGGTCCAAGGTATACAGAAACCTGAAGTGAAGCATCGGAATCTAAAACTGGTCTCACAGGAGAGGTTGGAATCATAGAAAGTGAGAGTGACAGTCCTCTTGTACTTTAGTCGGCATTGTGCCTTTCGTATTAAATTCGGATGCAATTTCTGTGATTCATCGTCAATAAGAAGGTGCAAGGTATACAGTAAACCTTAAGTGAAGCATCGTAATCCAACACTCAACTCACAGGAGAAGCTCAAATGAAAGAAAGTTACAGTGTCAGTCGTCTTGTACTTAAGTCGGCATTGTGCCTATTGTATTAAACTCGGATGCAATTTCTGTGTTTCATCGTCAATAGGAAGGTTCAAGGGATACAGTAAACCTGAAGCGAATTATCGGAATCTAAAACTGGACTCACAGGAGAGGTTCAAATCATAGAAAGTGAGGGTGTCAGTCCTCTTGTACTTAAGTCGGCATTGTGCCTTTTCGATTAAATTCAGATGCAATTTCTGTGTTTCATCGTCAATTAGAAGATCCAAGGGATACAGTAAACCTGAAGTGAAGCATCGGAATCTAAAACTGGACTCACAGGAGAGGTTTAATTCATAGAAAGTGAGAGTGTCAGTCCTCTTGTACTTAAGTCGGCATTGTGCCTTTTGCATTAAAATCGGATGCAATTTCTGTGTTTCATCGTCAATACGAAGGTCCAAAGGATACAGTAAACCTGAAGTGAAGCATCGGAATCTAAAACTGGACTCACAGGAGAGGTTCAAATCATAGAAAGTGCGAGTGTCAGTCCTCTTGTACTTAAGTCGGCATTGTGCCTTTTGTATGAAATTCGGATGCAATTTCTGTGTTTCATCGTCAATAGGAAGGCCCAAGGGATACAGTAAACCTGAAGTGAAGCATCGGAATTTAAAACTGGACTCACAGGAGAGGTTCAAATCAAAGGAAGTGAGAGTGTCAGTCCACTTGTACTTAAGTCGGCATTGTGCCTTTTCAATTAAGTTCAGATGCAATTTCTGTGTTTCATCGTCAATAAGAAGGTCCAAGGGATACAGTAAACCTGAAGTGAAGCATCGGAATCTAAAACTGGTCTCACAGAAGAGTTTCTAATCATAGAAAGTGAGGGTGTCAGTCCTCTTATACTTAAGTCGGCATTGTGCCTTTTGTAGTAAATTCGGATGCAATTTCTGTGTTTCATCGTCAATAGGAAGGTCCAAGGAATATAGTAAACCTGAAGTGAAGCATCGGAATCCAAAACTGGACTCACAGGAGAGGTTCAAATCAAAGGAAGTGAGAGTGTCAGTCCACTTGTACTTAAGTCGTCATTGTGCTTTTCTATTAAATTCAGATGCAATTTCTGTGTTTCATCGTCAATACGAAGGTCCAAGGGATACAGTAAACCTGAAGTGAAGCATCGGAATCTAAAACTGGACTCACAGAAGAGTTTCAAATCATAGAAAGTGAGGGAGTCAGTCCTCTTGTACTTAAGTCGGCATTGTGCCTTTTGTATTAAACTCAGATGAGATTTCTGTGTTTCATCGTCAATACGAAGGTCCAAAGGATACAGTAAACCTGAAGTAAAGCATCGGAATCTAAAACTGGACTCACAGGAGAGGTTCAAATCATAGAAAGTGAGAGTGTCAGTCCTCTTTTACTTAAGTCGGCATTGTGCCTTGTGTATTTAATTCAGATGCAATTTCTGTGTTTCATCGTCAATAAGAAGGTCCAAAGTATACAGAAACTTGAAGTGAGGCATCGGAATCTAAAACAGGTCTCACAGGAGAGGTTGAAATCATAGAAAGTTAGAGTGTCATTCCTCTTGTACTTAAGTTGGAATTGAGCCATTTGTATTAAATTCGGATGCAAAACTCTGTGTTTCATCGTCAATAAGAAGGTCCAAGGTATACAGTAAACCTGAAGTGAAGCATCGGAATCTAAAACTGTACTCACAGGAGAGGTTCAAATCATAGAAAGTGAGAGCGTCAGTCCTCTGTTACTTAAGTCGGCATTGTGCCTTTTCGATTAAATTCAGATGCAATTTCTGTGTTTCATCGTCAATTAGAAGATCCAAGGGATACAGTAAACCTGAAGTGAAGCATCGGAATCTAAAACTGGACTCACAGGAGAGGTTTAATTCATAGAAAGTGAGAGTGTCAGTCCTCTTGTACTTAAGTCGGCATTGTGCCTTTTGCATTAAAATCGGATGCAATTTCTGTGTTTCATCGTCAATACGAAGGTCCAAAGGATACAGTAAACCTGAAGTGAAGCATCGGAATCTAAAACTGGACTCACAGGAGAGGTTCAAATCATAGAAAGTGCGAGTGTCAGTCCTCTTGTACTTAAGTCGGCATTGTGCCTTTTGTATGAAATTCGGATGCAATTTCTGTGTTTCATCGTCAATAGGAAGGCCCAAGGGATACAGTAAACCTGAAGTGAAGCATCGGAATTTAAAACTGGACTCACAGGAGAGGTTCAAATCAAAGGAAGTGAGAGTGTCAGTCCACTTGTACTTAAGTCGGCATTGTGCCTTTTCAATTAAGTTCAGATGCAATTTCTGTGTTTCATCGTCAATAAGAAGGTCCAAGGGATACAGTAAACCTGAAGTGAAGCATCGGAATCTAAAACTGGTCTCACAGAAGAGTTTCAAATCATAGAAAGTGAGGGTGTCAGTCCTCTTATACTTAAGTCGGCATTGTGCCTTTTGTAGTAAATTCGGATGCAATTTCTGTGTTTCATCGTCAATAGGAAGGTCCAAGGAATATAGTAAACCTGAAGTGAAGCATCGGAATCCAAAACTGGACTCACAGGAGAGGTTCAAATCAAAGGAAGTGAGAGTGTCAGTCCACTTGTACTTAAGTCGTCATTGTGCTTTTCTATTAAATTCAGATGCAATTTCTGTGTTTCATCGTCAATACGAAGGTCCAAGGGATACAGTAAACCTGAAGTGAAGCATCGGAATCTAAAACTGGACTCACAGAAGAGTTTCAAATCATAGAAAGGGAGGGAGTCAGTCCTCTTGTACTTAAGTCGGCATTGTGCCTTTTGTATTAAACTCAGATGAGATTTCTGTGTTTCATCGTCAATACGAAGGTCCAAAGGATACAGTAAACCTGAAGTAAAGCATCGGAATCTGAAACTGGACTCACAGGAGAGGTTCAAATCATAGAAAGTGAGAGTGTCAGTCCTCTTTTACTTAAGTCGGCATTGTGCCTTGTGTATTTAATTCAGATGCAATTTCTGTGTTTCATCGTCAATAAGAAGGTCCAAGGTATACAGAAACTTGAAGTGAGGCATCGGAATCTAAAACAGGTCTCACAGGAGAGGTTGAAATCATAGAAAGTTAGAGTGTCATTCCTCTTGTACTTAAGTTGGAATTGAGCCATTTGTATTAAATTCGGATGCAAAACTCTGTGTTTCATCGTCAATAAGAAGGTCCAAGGTATACAGTAAACCTGAAGTGAAGCATCGGAATCTAAAACTGTACTCACAGGAGAGGTTCAAATCATAGAAAGTGAGAGCGTCAGTCCTCTGTTACTTAAGTCGGCATTGTGCCTTGTGTATTAAATTCGGATGCAATTTCTGTGTTTCATCGTCAATAAGAAGGTCCAAGGTATACAGTAACCTGAAGTGAAGCATCGGAATCTAAATCTGGACTCACAGGAGAGGTTGAAATCATAAAATGTTAGAGTGTCAGTCCTCTTGTCCTTAAGTTGGAATTGTGCCTTTTGTATTAAATTCGGATGCAAACTGTGCGTTTCATCGTCAATAAGAAGGACCAAGGTTTACAGTAAACTAGAAGTAAAGCAGCGGAATCTAAAACTGGACTCACAGGAGTGGTTCAAATCATAGAAAGTTAGAGTGTCAGCCCTCTTGTACTTAAGTCGCCATTGTGCCTTTTGTATAAGATTCGGATGCAAGTTCTGTGTTTCATCGTCAATAAGATGGTCCAAGGTATACTGGAAACCTGAAGTGAAGCATCGGAATCTAAAACTGGACTCACAGGAGAGAATCAAATCATAGAAAGTGAGAGTGTCAGTCCTCTTTTGCTTAAGTCGACATTGTGCCTGTTGTATTAAATTCGGATGCAATTTCTGTGTTTCATCGTCAATACGAAGGTCCAATGGATACAGTAAACATGAAGTGTTGCATCGGAATCTAAAACTGGAGTCACAGGAGAGGTTCAAATCATAGAAAGTTAGAGTGCCAGTCCTCTTGTACTTAAGTCGGCATTGTGCCTTCTGTATTAAATTCTGATGCAATTACTGTGTTTCATCGTCAATAGGAAGGTTCAAGGGATACAGTAAACCTGAAGTGAAGCATCGGAATCCAAAACTGGACTCACAGGAGAGGTTCAAATCAAAGAAAGTGAGAGTGTCAGTCCACTTGTACTTAAGTCGACATTGTGCTTTTCTATTAAAATCAGATGCAATTTCTGTGTTTCATCGTCAATAAGAAGGTCCAAGGGATACAGTAAACCTGAAGTGAAGCATCGGAATCTAAAACTGGACTCACAGGAGAGGTTTAAATCATAGAAACTGAGAGTGTCAGTCCTCTTGTACTTAAGTCGGCATTGTGCCTTTTGTATTAAAATCGGATGCAATTTCTGTGTTTCATCGTCAATACGAAGGTCCAAAGGATACAGTAAACCTGAAGTGAAGCATCGGAATCTAAAACTGGACTCACAGGAGAGGTTCAAATCATAGAAAGTGCGAGTGTCAGTCCTCTTGTACTTAAGTCGGCATTGTGCCTTTTGTATGAAATTCGGATGCAATTTCTGTGTTTCATCGTCAATAGGAAGGCCCAAGGGATACAGTAAACCTGAAGTGAAGCATCGGAATCTAAAACTGGACTCACAGGAGAGGTTCAAATCAAAGAATGTGAGAGTGTCAGTCCACTTGTACTTAAGTCGGCATTGTGCCTTTTCTATTAAGTTCAGATGCAATTTCTGTTTTTCATCGTCAATAAGGAGGTCCAAGGGATACAGTAAACCTGAAGTGAAGCATCGGAATCTAAAACTGGTCTCACAGAAGAGTTTCAAATCATAGAAAGTGAGGGTGTCAGTCCTCTTGTACTTAAGTCGGCATTGTGCCTTTTGTAGTAAATTCCGATGCAATTTCTGTGTTTCATCGTCAATAGGAAGGTCCAAGGAGTATAGTAAACCTGAAGTGAAGCATCGGAATCCAAAACTGCACTCACAGCAGAGGTTCAAATCAAAGAAAGTGAGAGTTCAGTCCACTTGTACTTAAGTCGTCATTGTGCTTTTCTATTAAATTCAGATGCAATTTCTGTGTTTCATCGTCAATAAGAAGGTCCAAGGTATACAGAAACTTGAAGTGAGGCATCGGAATCTAAAACTGGTCTCACAGGAGAGGTTGAAATCATAGAAAGATAGAGTGTCAGTCCTCTTGTACTTAAGTTGGAATTGAGCCATTTGTATTAAATTCGGATGCAAACTCTGTGTTTCATCGTCAATAAGAAGGTCCAAGGTATACAGTAAACCTGTAGTGAAGCATCGGAATCTAAAACTGGACTCACAGGAGAGGTTCAAATCATAGAAAGTTAGAGTGTCAGTGCTCTTGTACTTTAGTCGGCATTGTGCATTTTGTATTAAATTCGGATGCAATTTCTGTGTTTCATCGTAAATAAGAAGGTCCAAGGTATACATAAACCTGAAGTGAAGCATCGGAATCTAAAACAGGTCTCACAGGAGAGGTTGAAATCATAGAAAGTTAGAATGTCATTCCTCTTGTACTTAAGTTGGAATTGAGCCATTTGTATTAAATTCGGATGCAAACTCTGTGTTTCATCGTCAATAAGAAGGTCCAAGGTATACAGTAAACCTGTAGCGAAGCATCGGAATCTAAAACTGGACTCACAGGAGAGGTTCAAATCATAGAAAGTTAGAGTGTCAGTGCTCTTGTACTTTAGTCGGCATTGTGCATTTTGTATTAAATTCGGATGCAATTTCTGTGTTTCATCGTCAATAAGAAGGTCCAAGGTATACAGAAACCTGAAGTGAAGCATCGGAATCTAAAACTGGTCTCACAGGAGAGGTTGGAATCATAGAAAGTGAGAGTGACAGTCCTCTTGTACTTAAGTCGGCATTGTGCCTTTCGTATTAAATTCGGATGCAATTTCTGTGATTCATCGTCAATAAGAAGGTGCAAGGTATACAGTAAACCTTAAGTGAAGCATCGTAATCCAACACTCAACTCACAGGAGAAGCTCAAATGAAAGAAAGTTACAGTGTCAGTCGTCTTGTACTTAAGTCGGCATTGTGCCTTTTGTATTAAACTCGGATGCAATTTCTGTGTTTCATCGTCAATAGGAAGGTTCAAGGGATACAGTAAACCTGAAGCGAATTATCGGAATCTAAAACTGGACTCACAGGAGAGGTTCAAATCATAGAAAGTGAGGGTGTCAGTCCTCTTGTACTTAAGTCGGCATTGTGCCTTTTGTATGAAATTCGGATGCAATTTCTGTGTTTCATCGTCAATAGGAAGGCCCAAGGGATACAGTAAACCTGAAGTGAAGCATCGGAATTTAAAACTGGACTCACAGGAGAGGTTCAAATCAAAGGAAGTGAGAGTGTCAGTCCACTTGTACTTAAGTCGGCATTGTGCCTTTTCAATTAAGTTCAGATGCAATTTCTGTGTTTCATCGTCAATAAGAAGGTCCAAGGGATACAGTAAACCTGAAGTGAAGCATCGGAATCCAAAACTGGACTCACAGGAGAGGTTCAAATCAAAGGAAGTGAGAGTGTCAGTCCACTTGTACTTAAGTCGTCATTGTGCTTTTCTATTAAATTCAGATGCAATTTCTGTGTTTCATCGTCAATACGAAGGTCCAAGGGATACAGTAAACCTGAAGTGAAGCATCGGAATCTAAAACTGGACTCACAGAAGAGTTTCAAATCATAGAAAGTGAGGGAGTCAGTCCTCTTGTACTTAAGTCGGCATTGAGCCTTTTGTATTAAACTCAGATGAGATTTCTGTGTTTCATCGTCAATACGAAGGTCCAAAGGATACAGTAAACCTGATGTAAAGCATCGGAATCTAAAACTGGACTCACAGGAGAGGTTCAAATCATAGAAAGTGAGAGTGTCAGTCCTCTTTTACTTAAGTCGGCATTGTGCCTTGTGTATTTAATTCAGATGCAATTTCTGTGTTTCATCGTCAATAAGAAGGTCCAAGGTATACAGAAACTTGAAGTGAGGCATCGGAATCTAAAACAGGTCTCACAGGAGAGGTTGAAATCATAGAAAGTTAGAGTGTCATTCCTCTTGTACTTAAGTTGGAATTGAGCCATTTGTATTAAATTCGGATGCAAAACTCTGTGTTTCATCGTCAATAAGAAGGTCCAAGGTATACAGTAAACCTGAAGTGAAGCATCGGAATCTAAAACTGTACTCACAGGAGAGGTTCAAATCATAGGAAGTGAGAGCGTCAGTCCTCTGTTACTTAAGTCGGCATTGTGCCTTGTGTATTAAATTCGGATGCAATTTCTGTGTTTCATCGTCAATAAGAAGGTCCAAGCTATACAGTAACCTGAAGTGAAGCATCGGAATGTAAATCTGGACTCACAGGAGAGGTTGAAATCATAAAATGTTAGAGTGTCAGTCCTCTTGTCCTTAAGTTGGAATTGTGCCTTTTGTATTAAATTCGGATGCAAACTGTGTGTTTCATCGTCAATAAGAAGGACCAAGGTTTACAGTAAACTAGAAGTAAAGCAGCGGAATCTAAAACTGGACTCACAGGAGTGGTTCAAATCATAGAAAGTTAGAGTGTCAGCCCTCTTGTACTTAAGTCGCCATTGTGCCTTTTGTATAAGATTCGGATGCACGTTCTGTGTTTCATCGTCAATAAGATGGTCCAAGGTATACTGGAAACCTGAAGTGAAGCATCGGAATCTAAAACTGGACTCACAGGAGAGAATCAAATCATAGAAAGTGAGAGTGTCAGTCCTCTTGTGCTTAAGTCGACATTGTGCCTGTTGTATTAAATTCGGATGCAATTTCTGTGTTTCATCGTCAATACGAAGGTCCAATGGATACAGTAAACATGAAGTGTTGCATCGGAATCTAAAACTGGAGTCACAGGAGAGGTTCAAATCATAGAAAGTTAGAGTGCCAGTCCTCTTGTACTTAAGTCGGCATTGTGCCTTCTGTATTAAATTCTGATGCAATTTCTGTGTTTCATCGTCAATAGGAAGGTCCAAGGGATACAGTAAACCTGAAGTGAAGCATCGGAATCCAAAACTGGACTCACAGGAGAGGTTCAAATCAAAGAAAGTGAGAGTGTCAGTCCACTTGTACTCAAGTCGACATTGTGCTTTTCTATTAAAATCAGATGCAGTTTCTGTGTTTCATCGTCAATAAGAAGGTCCAAGGGATACAGTAAACCTGAAGTGAAGCATCGGAATCTAAAACTGGACTCACAGGAGAGGTTTAAATCATAGAAACTGAGAGTGTCAGTCCTCTTGTACTTAAGTCGGCATTGTGCCTTTTGTATTAAAATCGGATGCAATTTCTGTGTTTCATCGTCAATACGAAGGTCCAAAGGATACAGTAAACCTGAAGTGAAGCATCGGAATCTAAAACTGGACTCACAGGAGAGGTTCAAATCATAGAAAGTGCGAGTGTCAGTCCTCTTGTACTTAAGTCGGCATTGTGCCTTTTGTATGAAATTCGGATGCAATTTCTGTGTTTCATCGTCAATAGGAAGGCCCAAGGGATACAGTAAACCTGAAGTGAAGCATCGGAATCTAAAACTGGACTCACAGGAGAGGTTCAAATCAAAGAATGTGAGAGTGTCAGTCCACTTGTACTTAAGTCGGCATTGTGCCTTTTCTATTAAGTTCAGATGCAATTTCTGTGTTTCATCGTCAATAAGAAGGTCCAAGGGATACAGTAAACCTGAAGTGAAGCATCGGAATCTAAAACTGGTCTCACAGAAGAGTTTCAAATCATAGAAAGTGAGGGTGTCAGTCCTCTTGTACTTAAGTCGGCATTGTGCCTTTTGTAGTAAATTCCGATGCAATTTCTGTGTTTCATCGTCAATAGGAAGGTCCAAGGAGTATAGTAAACCTGAAGTGAAGCATCGGAATCCAAAACTGCACTCACAGCAGAGGTTCAAATCAAAGAAAGTGAGAGTGTCAGTCCACTTGTACTTAAGTCGTCATTGTGCTTTTCTATTAAATTCAGATGCAATTTCTGTGTTTCATCGTCAATAAGAAGGTCCAAGGTATACAGAAACTTGAAGTGAGGCATCGGAATCTAAAACTGGTCTCACAGGAGAGGTTGAAATCATAGAAAGATAGAGTGTCAGTCCTCTTGTACTTAAGTTGGAATTGAGCCATTTGTATTAAATTCGGATGCAAACTCTGTGTTTCATCGTCAATAAGAAGGTCCAAGGTATACAGTAAACCTGTAGTGAAGCATCGGAATCTAAAACTGGACTCACAGGAGAGGTTCAAATCATAGAAAGTTAGAGTGTCAGTGCTCTTGTACTTTAGTCGGCATTGTGCATTTTGTATTAAATTCGGATGCAATTTCTGTGTTTCATCGTAAATAAGAAGGTCCAAGGTATACAGAAACCTGAAGTGAAGCATCGGAATCTAAAACTGGTCTCACAGGAGAGGTTGAAATCATAGAAAGTGAGAGTGTCAGTCCTTTTGTACTTAAGTCGGCATTGTGCCTTTTGTATTAAATTCGGATGCAATTTCTGTGATTCTTCGTCAATAAGAAGGTGCAAGGTATACAGTAAACCTGACGTGAAGCATCGGAATCCAACACTCAACTCACAGGAGAGGTTCAAATCAAAGAAAGTTTTAGTGTCAGTCGTCTTGTACTTAAGTCGGCATTGTGCCTCTGGTATTAAACTCGGATGCAATTTCTGTGTTTCATCGTCAATAGGAAGGTTCAAGGGATACAGTAAACCTGAAGCGAATTATCGGAATCTAAAACTGGACTCACAGGAGAGGTTCAAATCATAGAAAGTGAGGGTGTCAGTCCTCTTGTACTTAAGTCGGCATTGTGCCTTTTCGATTAAATTCAGATGCAATTTCTGTGTTTCATCGTCAATAAGAAGGTCCAAGGGATACAGTAAACCTGAAGTGAAGCATCGGAATCTAAAACTGGACTCACGGGAGAGGTTCAAATTATAGAAAGTGAGATTGTCTGTCCTCTTGTACTTAAGTCGGCATTGTGCCTTTTGTATTAAATTCGGATGCAATTTCAGTGTTTCATCGTCAATACGAAGGTCCAAAGGATACAGTAAACCTGAAGTGAAGCATCGGAATCTAAAACTGGACTCACAGGAGAGGTTCAAATCATTGAATGTGCGAGTGTCAGTCCTCTTGTACTTAAGTCGGCATTGTGCCTTTTGTATTAAATTCGGATGCAATTTCTGTGATTCATCGTCAATAGGAAGGTCCAAGGGGTGCAGTAAACCTGAAGTGAAGCATCGGAATTAAAACTGGACTCACAGGAGAGGTTAAAATCAAAGAAAGTGAGAGCCTCAGTCCACTTGTACTTAAGTCGGCATTGTGCCTTTTCTATTAAATTCAGATGCAATTTCTGTGTTTCATCGTCAATAAGAAGGTCCAAGGGATACAGTAAACCTGAAGTGAAGCATCGGAATCTAAAACTGGTCTCACAGAAGAGTTTCAAATCATAGAAAGTGAGGGTGTTAGTCCTCTTGTACTTAAGTCGGCATTGTGCCTTTTGTATTACATTCAGATGCAATTTCTGTGTTTCATCGTCAATACGAAGGTCCTAAGGATACAGTAAACCTGAAGTGAAGCATCGGAATCCAAAACTGGTCTCACAGGAGAGGTTGGAATCATAGAAAGTGAGAGTGACAGTCCTCTTGTACTTAAGTCGGCATTGTGCCTTTCGTATTAAATTCGGATGCAATTTCTGTGATTCATCGAGAATAAGAAGGTGCAAGGTATACAGTAAACCTTAAGTGAAGCATCGTAATCCAACACTCAACTCACAGGAGAAGCTCAAATGAAAGAAAGTTACAGTGTCAGTCGTCTTGTACTTAAGTCGGCATTGTGCCTTTTGTATTAAACTCGGATGCAATTTCTGTGTTTCATCGTCAATAGGAAGGTTCAAGGGATACAGTAAACCTGAAGCGAATTATCGGAATCTAAAACTGGACTCACAGGAGAGGTTCAAATCATAGAAAGTGAGGGTGTCAGTCCTCTTGTACTTAAGTCGGCATTGTGCCTTTTCGATTAAATTCAGATGCAATTTCTGTGTTTCATCGTCAATTAGAAGGTCCAAGGGATACAGTAAACCTGAAGTGAAGCATCGGAATCTAAAACTGGACTCACAGGAGAGGTTTAATTCATAGAAAGTGAGAGTGTCAGTCCTCTTGTACTTAAGTCGGCATTGTGCCTTTTGCATTAAAATCGGATGCAATTTCTGTGTTTCATCGTCAATACGAAGGTCCAAAGGATACAGTAAACCTGAAGTGAAGCATCGGAATCTAAAACTGGACTCACAGGAGAGGTTCAAATCATAGAAAGTGCGAGTGTCAGTCCTCTTGTACTTAAGTCGGCATTGTGCCTTTTGTATGAAATTCGGATGCAATTTCTGTGTTTCATCGTCAATAGGAAGGCCCAAGGGATACAGTAAACCTGAAGTGAAGCATCGGAATTTAAAACTGGACTCACAGGAGAGGTTCAAATCAAAGGAAGTGAGAGTGTCAGTCCACTTGTACTTAAGTCGGCATTGTGCCTTTTCAATTAAGTTCAGATGCAATTTCTGTGTTTCATCGTCAATAAGAAGGTCCAAGGGATACAGTAAACCTGAAGTGAAGCATCGGAATCTAAAACTGGTCTCACAGAAGAGTTTCAAATCATAGAAAGTGAGGGTGCCAGTCCTCTTGTACTTAAGTCGGCATTGTGCCTTTTGTAGTAAATTCGGATGCAATTTCTGTGTTTCATCGTCAATAGGAAGGTCCAAGGAATATAGTAAACCTGAAGTGAAGCATCGGAATCCAAAACTGGACTCACAGGAGAGGTTCAAATCAAAGGAAGTGAGAGTGTCAGTCCACTTGTACTTAAGTCGTCATTGTGCTTTTCTATTAAATTCAGATGCAATTTCTGTGTTTCATCGTCAATACGAAGGTCCAAGGGATACAGTAAAAATGAAGTGAAGCATCGGAATCTAAAACTGGACTCACAGAAGAGTTTCAAATCATAGAAAGTGAGGGAGTCAGTCCTCTTGTACTTAAGTCGGCATTGTACCTTTTGTATTAAACTCAGATGAGATTTCTGTGTTTCATCGTCAATACGAAGGTCCAAAGGATACAGTAAACCTGAAGTAAAGCATCGGAATCTAAAACTGGACTCACAGGAGAGGTTCAAATCACAGAAAGTGAGAGTGTCAGTCCTCTTTTACTTAAGTCGGCATTGTGCCTTGTGTATTTAATTCAGATGCAATTTCTGTGTTTCATCGTCAATAAGAAGGTCCAAGGTATACAGAAACTTGAAGTGAGGCATCGGAATCTAAAACAGGTCTCACAGGAGAGGTTGAAATCATAGAAAGTTAGAGTGTCATTCCTCTTGTACTTAAGTTGGAATTGAGCCATTTGTATTAAATTCGGATGCAAAACTCTGTGTTTCATCGTCAATAAGAAGGTCCAAGGTATACAGTAAACCTGAAGTGAAGCATCGGAATCTAAAACTGTACTCACAGGAGAGGTTCAAATCATAGAAAGTGAGAGCGTCAGTCCTCTGTTACTTAAGTCGGCATTGTGCCTTGTGTATTAAATTCGGATGCAATTTCTGTGTTTCATCGTCAATAAGAAGGTCCAAGGTATACAGTAACCTGAAGTGAAGCATCGGAATCTAAATCTGGACTCACAGGAGAGGTTGAAATCATAAAATGTTAGAGTGTCAGTCCTCTTGTCCATAAGTTGGAATTGTGCCTTTTGTATTAAATTCGGATGCAAACTGTGTGTTTCATCGTCAATAAGAAGGACCATGGTTTACAGTAAACTGGAAGTAAAGCAGCGGAATCTAAAACTGGACTCACAGGAGTGGTTCAAATCATAGAAAGTTAGAGTGTCAGCCCTCTTGTACTTAAGTCGCCATTGTGCCTTTTGTATAAGATTCGGATGCAAGTTCTGTGTTTCATCGTCAATAAGATGGTCCAAGGTATACTGGAAACCTGAAGTGAAGCATCGGAATCTAAAACTGGACTCACAGGAGAGAATCAAATCATAGAAAGTGAGAGTGTCAGTCCTCTTGTGCTTAAGTCGACATTGTGCCTGTTGTATTAAATTCGGATGCAATTTCTGTGTTTCATCGTCAATACGAAGGTCCAATGGATACAGTAAACATGAAGTGTTGCATCGGAATCTAAAACTAGAGTCACAGGAGAGGTTCAAATCATAGAAAGTTAGAGTGCCAGTCCTCTTGTACTTAAGTCGGCATTGTGCCTTCTGTATTAAATTCTGATGCAATTTCTGTGTTTCATCGTCAATAGGAAGGTTCAAGGGATACAGTAAACCTGAAGCGAATTATCGGAATCTAAAACTGGACTCACAGGAGAGGTTCAAATCATAGAAAGTGAGGGTGTCAGTCCTCTTGTACTTAAGTCGGCATTGTGCCTTTTCGATTAAATTCAGATGCAATTTCTGTGTTTCATCGTCAATACGAAGGTCCAAGGGATACAGTAAACCTGAAGTGAAGCATCGGAATCTAAAACTGGTCTCACAGAAGAGTTTCAAATCATAGAAAGTGAGGGTGTCAGTCCTCTTGTACTTAAGTCGGCATTGTGCCTTTTGTAGTAAATTCGGATGCAATTTCTGTGTTTCATCGTCAATAGGAAGGTTCAAGGAATATAGTAAACCTGAAGTGAAGCATCGGAATCCAAAACTGGACTCACAGGAGAGGTTCAAATCAAAGGAAGTGAGAGTGTCAGTCCACTTGTACTTAAGTCGTCATTGTGCTTTTCTATTAAATTCAGATGCAATTTCTGTGTTTCATCGTCAATACGAAGGTCCAAGGGATACAGTAAACCTGAAGTGTAGCATCGGAATCTAAAACTGGACTCACAGAAGAGTTTCAAATCATAGAAAGTGAGGGAGTCAGTCCTCTTGTACTTAAGTCGGCATTGTGCCTTTTGTATTAAACTCAGATGAGATTTCTGTGTTTCATCGTCAATACGAAGGTCCAAAGGATAGAGTAAACCTGAAGTAAAGCATCGGAATCTAAAACTGGACTCACAGGAGAGGTTCAAATCATAGAAAGTGAGAGTGTCAGTCCTCTTTTACTTAAGTCGGCATTGTGCCTTGTTTATTTAATTCAGATGCAATTTCTGTGTTTCATCGTCAATAAGAAGGTCCTAGGTATACAGAAACCTGAAGTGAAGCATCGGAATCTAAATCTGGACTCACAGGAGAGGTTGAAATCATAAAATGTTAGAGTGTCAGTCCTCTTGTCCTTATGTTGGAATTGTGCCTTTTGTATTAAATTCGGATGCAAACTGTGTGTTTCATCGTCAATAAGAAGGACCAAGGTTTACAGTAAACTAGAAGTAAAGCAGCGGAATCTAAAACTGGACTCACAGGAGTGGTTCAAATCATAGAAAGTTAGAGTGTCAGCCCTCTTGTACTTAAGTCGGCATTGTGCCTTTTGTATAAGATTCGGATGCAAGTTCTGTGTTTCATCGTCAATAAGATGGTCCAAGGTATACAGTAAACCTGTAGTGAAGCATCGGAATCTAAAACTGGACTCACAGGAGAGGTTCAAATCATAGAAAGTTAGAGTGTCAGTGCTCTTGTACTTTAGTCGGCATTGTGCATTTTGTATTAAATTCGGATGCAATTTCTGTGTTTCATCGTAAATAAGAAGGTCCAAGGTATACAGAAACCTGAAGTGAAGCATCGGAATCTAAAACTGGTCTCACAGGAGAGGTTGAAATCATAGAAAGTGAGAGTGTCAGTCCTTTTGTACTTAAGTCGGCATTGTGCCTTTTGTATTAAATTCGGATGCAATTTCTGTGATTCATCGTCAATAAGAAGGTGCAAGGTATACAGTAAACCTGACGTGAAGCATCGGAATCCAACACTCAACTCACAGGAGAGGTTCAAATCAAAGAAAGTTTTAGTGTCAGTCGTATTGTACTTAAGTCGGCATTGTGCCTCTGGTATTAAACTCGGATGCAATTTCTGTGTTTCATCGACAATAGGAAGGTTCAAGAGATACAGTAAACCTGAAGCGAATTATCGGAATCTAAAACTGGACTCACAGGAGAGGTTCAAATCATAGAAAGTGAGGGTGTCAGTCCTCTTGTACTTAAGTCGGCATTGTGCCTTTTCGATTAAATTCAGATGCAATTTCTGTGTTTCATCGTCAATAAGAAGGTCCAAGGGATACAGTAAACCTGAAGTGAAGCATCGGAATCTAAAACTGGTCTCACAGAAGAGTTTCAAATCATAGAAAGTGAGGGTGTCAGTCCTCTTGTACTTAAGTCGGCATTGTGCCTTTTGTAGTAAATTCGGATGCAATATCTGTGTTTCATCGTCAATAGAAAGGTCCAAGGAATATAGTAAACCTGAAGTGAAGCATCGGAATCCAAAACTGGACTCACAGGAGAGGTTCAAATCAAAGGAAGTGAGAGTGACAGTCCACTTGTACTTAAGTCGTCATTGTGCTTTTCTATTAAATTCAGATGCAATTTCTGTGTTTCATCGTCAATACGAAGGTCCAAGGGATACAGTAAACCTGAAGTGAAGCATCGGAATCTAAAACTGGACTCACAGAAGAGTTTCAAATCATAGAAAGTGAGGGAGTCAGTCCTCTTGTACTTAAGTCGGCATTGTGCCTTTTGTATTAAACTCAGATGAGATTTCTGTGTTTCATCGTCAATACGAAGGTCCAAAGGATACAGTAAACCTGAAGTAAAGCATCGGAATCTAAAACTGGACTCACAGGAGAGGTTCAAATCATAGAAAGTGAGAGTGTCAGTCCTCTTTTACTTAAGTCGGCATTGTGCCTTGTGTATTTAATTCAGATGCAATTTCTGTGTTTCATCGTCAATAAGAAGGTCCAAGGTATACAGAAACTTGAAGTGAGGCATCGGAATCTAAAACAGGTCTCACAGGAGAGGTTGAAATCATAGAAAGTTAGAGTGTCATTCCTCTTGTACTTAAGTTGGAATTGAGCCATTTGTATTAAATTCGGATGCAAAACTCTGTGTTTCATCGTCAATAAGAAGGTCCAAGGTATACAGTAAACCTGAAGTGAAGCATCGGAATCTAAAACTGTACTCACAGGAGAGGTTCAAATCATAGAAAGTGAGAGCGTCAGTCCTCTGTTACTTAAGTCGGCATTGTGCCTTGTGTATTAAATTCGGATGCAATTTCTGTGTTTCATCGTCAATAAGAAGGTCCAAGGTATACAGTAACCTGAAGTGAAGCATCGGAATCTAAATCTGGACTCACAGGAGAGGTTGAAATCATAAAATGTTAGAGTGTCAGTCCTCTTGTCCTTAAGTTGGAATTGTGCCTTTTGTATTAAATTCGGATGTAAACTGTGTGTTTCATCGTCAATAAGAAGGACCAAGGTTTACAGTAAACTAGAAGTAAAGCAGCGGAATCTAAAACTGGACTCACAGGAGTGGTTCAAATCATAGAAAGTTAGAGTGTCAGCCCTCTTGTACTTAAGTCGCCATTGTGCCTTTTGTATAAGATTCGGATGCAAGTTCTGTGTTTCATCGTCAATAAGATGGTCCAAGGTATACTGGAAACCTGAAGTGAAGCATCGGAATCTAAAACTGGACTCACAGGAGAGAATCAAATCATAGAAAGTGAGAGTGTCAGTCCTCTTGTGCTTAAGTCGACATTGTGCCTGTTGTATTAAATTCGGATGCAATTTCTGTGTTTCATCGTCAATACGAAGGTCCAATGGATACAGTAAACATGAAGTGTTGCATCGGAATCTAAAACTGGAGTCACAGGAGAGGTTCAAATCATAGAAAGTTAGAGTGCCAGTCCTCTTGTACTTAAGTCGGCATTGTGCCTTCTGTATTAAATTCTGATGCAATTTCTGTGTTTCATCGTCAATAGGAAGGTCCAAGGGATACAGTAAACCTGAAGTGAAGCATCGGAATCCAAAACTGGACTCACAGGAGAGGTTCAAATCAAAGAAAGTGAGAGTGTCAGTCCACTTGTACTTAAGTCGACATTGTGCTTTTCTATTAAAATCAGATGCAATTTCTGTGTTTCATCGTCAATAAGAAGGTCCAAGGGATACAGTAAACCTGAAGTGAAGCATCGGAATCTAAAACTGGACTCACAGGAGAGGTTTAAATCATAGAAACTAAGAGTGTCAGTCCTCTTGTACTTAAGTCGGCATTGATCCTTTTGTATTAAAATCGGATGCAATTTCTGTGTTTCATCGTCAATACGAAGGTCCAAAGGATACAGTAAACCTGAAGTGAAGCATCGGAATCTAAAACTGGACTCACAGGAGAGGTTCAAATCATAGAAAGTGCGAGTGTCAGTCCTCTTGTACTTAAGTCGGCATTGTGCCTTTTGTATGAAATTCGGATGCAATTTCTGTGTTTCATCGTCAATAGGAAGGCCCAAGGGATACAGTAAACCTGAAGTGAAGCATCGGAATCTAAAACTGGACTCACAGGAGAGGTTCAAATCAGAGAATGTGAGAGTGTCAGTCCACTTGTACTTAAGTCGGCATTGTGCCTTTTCTATTAAGTTCAGATGCAATTTCTGTGTTTCATCGTCAATAAGAAGGTCCAAGGGATGCAGCAAACCTGAAGTGAAGCATCGGAATCTAAAACTGGTCTCACAGAAGAGTTTCAAATCATAGAAAGTGAGGGTGTCAGTCCTCTTGTACTTAAGTCGGCATTGTGCCTTTTGTAGTAAATTCCGATGCAATTTCTGTGTTTCATCGTCAATAGGAAGGTCCAAGGAGTATAGTAAACCTGAAGTGAAGCATCGGAATCCAAAACTGCACTCACAGCAGAGGTTCAAATCAAAGAATGTGAGAGTGTCAGTCCACTTGTACTTAAGTCGTCATTGTGCTTTTCTATTAAATTCAGATGCAATTTCTGTGTTTCATCGTCAATAAGAAGGTCCAAGGTATACAGAAACTTGAAGTGAGGCATCGGAATCTAAAACTGGTCTCACAGGAGAGGTTGAAATCATAGAAAGATAGAGTGTCAGTCCTCTTGTACTTAAGTTGGAATTGAGCCATTTGTATTAAATTCGGATGCAAACTCTGTGTTTCATCGTCAATAAGAAGGTCCAAGGTATACAGTAAACCTGTAGTGAAGCATCGGAATCTAAAACTGGACTCACAGGAGAGGTTCAAATCATAGAAAGTTAGAGTGTCAGTGCTCTTGTACTTTAGTCGGCATTGTGCATTTTGTATTAAATTCGGTTGCAATTTCTGTGTTTCATCGTAAATAAGAAGGTCCAAGGTATACAGAAACCTGAAGTGAAGCATCGGAATCTAAAACTGGTCTCACAGGAGAGGTTGAAATCATAGAAAGTGAGAGTGTCAGTCCTTTTGTACTTAAGTCGGCATTGTGCCTTTTGTATTAAATTCGGATGCAATTTCTGTGATTCATCGTCAATAAGAAGGTGCAAGGTATACAGTAAACCTGACGTGAAGCATCGGAATCCAACACTCAACTCACAGGACAGGTTCAAATCAAAGAAAGTTTTAGTGTCAGTCGTCTTGTACTTAAGTCGGCATTGTGCCTCTGGTATTAAACTCGGATGCAATTTCTGTGTTTCATCGTCAATAGGAAGGTTCAAGGGATACAGTAAACCTGAAGCGAATTATCGGAATCTAAAACTGGACTCACAGGAGAGGTTCAAATCATAGAAAGTGAGGGTGTCAGTCCTCTTGTACTTAAGTCGGCATTGTGCCTTTTCGATTAAATTCAGATGCAATTTCTGTGTTTCATCGTCAATAAGAAGGTCCAAGGGATACAGTAAACCTGAAGTGAAGCATCGGAATCTAAAACTGGACTCACGGGAGAGGTTCAAATTATA
>NW_025725142.1:0-41226 GCF_021461395.2 Schistocerca americana | reverse complement strand
CAGCAACAACACAGACTCTTTCGCACTTTTCAACTTCCGAACAGTGTGGTGGCCCTGAAAAGGGCCGTTTTCTAGTCTCTCCCACCCACAAGCACGGCCGCGGGAAGGCCAGCGCCCGCTGCGACGCAGCCTAACCGCCGAAACCGTACAGGGTGCGCCCCTGCCTCTTCAGGGCGTACACCACGTCCATGGCCGTCACAGTCTTGCGCTTGGCGTGCTCAGTGTACGTCACCGCGTCGCGGATCACGTTCTCCAGGAACACCTTCAGCACCCCGCGGGTCTCCTCGTAGATCAGACCAGAGATGCGCTTCACGCCGCCCCTGCGAGCCAGGCGGCGGATGGCGGGCTTCGTGATGCCCTGGATGTTGTCGCGCAACACCTTGCGGTGCCGCTTGGCGCCACCCTTGCCGAGCCCCTTTCCTCCCTTGCCGCGGCCTGTCATCCTTCCTTCCTCGGGCAAAGCAAAACGTGCACAAACAGCGGCTGCAGCGGCTGGCGAGTCGGCTACGGTCTGCGCCCAGCGCGCCCGCCGCCCCCCTATATAGACTCTGGCCCGCCCTCCCCCCACCACGCGCAACCGAGGGCATATAAGCGCAGCACGGAGGCGCGCGGGCCCGTTGTCAAGGCAGCACCGGACGCCGCGCCACACCTAACCTCCACGCACGCCGCTCCGCTACCGCTACCGCCATGGCCCGCACAAAGCAAACGGCCCGCAAGTCCACCGGCGGAAAGGCGCCGCGCAAACAGCTCGCCACCAAGGCGGCGAGGAAGAGCGCGCCCGCCACCGGAGGCGTCAAGAAGCCCCACCGCTACAGGCCGGGCACCGTCGCCCTGCGAGAAATCAGGCGCTACCAGAAGAGCACAGAGCTGCTCATCCGCAAGCTGCCATTCCAGCGCCTAGTGCGCGAGATCGCCCAGGACTTCAAGACCGACCTGCGCTTCCAGAGCTCCGCAGTCATGGCCCTGCAGGAGGCCAGCGAGGCCTACCTCGTCGGCCTCTTCGAAGACACCAACCTGTGCGCAATCCACGCCAAGCGCGTCACCATCATGCCCAAGGACATCCAGCTCGCGCGCCGCATCCGCGGCGAGCGCGCCTAAACCGCGCCGCGGCACCGCACCGCACAAACAAAAACGGCCCTTTTCAGGGCCACTAACATCTCTCCGTCGCGAGCAAACTTTGTCGGTCGCCTGCCTCTCGCCCCGCAACCCAAAAACAAAAACCACCACTTCCCGTCCGTCCGCCACACCCGCTCACTCTGCCTGCCTGCTAGCAGCGCGCAACAATCACACATCATCCCTCCCCGGCGCTCAAAGCGCACAATACCCAACGGCCGACGTCACACCGCACGGGTGGCTGGCCGGCCGCCGCTTTCGTTTCGAAAACAAAAAAAACCCGCACTCCACTCCGACGCGCTCGCTCGCTCTACACGCCACCGAAATCCCCGCCGACTCCTTCCGCATCTCAACGTGCCCCCCGTTGCAAAACATAACACACACACACACAAAGGAACAAAACAAAGACCAGACACGACTCGACAAGACAGACATCCGAGAAGAACGAACGCAGGCAAGCCAACCAACGTATTCAAACTAAACAACGTGACAGAAAACCAACCGTCGGCCGCCGCCACAAACACGGCGACAATCAACCACGACAACAACAACAACAACAACAACAACAACACCGCTTACCGCTACCGCCGCCCACACCCGCCACCGACCCCCGCAATCCAACCACCACGGCACGCAAACAGCATCCCCACGGGCATACAGACAGACACCCACACCAAACGCAACACGACAATCAAAACCTTCCCCGACGTGCTTTGATGGCCCTGAGAAGGGCCGTTTTGGGCCGCGCGTCTCTTGCGCGCCACTAGACGACGACGGGGGGTGGGGACGACGGAGTCAAGCGCCAAACCCTTCCTTTCCCCCATCTCTTTCTCCTCTACTCTACTTCTTCTTCTTGGGCGAAGCCTTCGCCTTAGACGGCGTCGTCGCCTTCTTCGGGCGCGGCGCCTTCGGCTTCTTCGTCGGAACCTTGGCGGCCTTCTTCGCCTTCGACGGCGACTTGGCCTTGGCCGGCTTGGCCGCAGCCGCCTTCTTCGCACCCGCGGGAGCGGCCGACGCCGCAGACGCCTTCTTGGCGGCGCCCGCCTTCCGACCGGTCGCCGCCTTCACGCCACCAGCCTTCTTTGCGCCGGCCGCACGGGCGCCCTTCTTCTCCTTGCTGGCCGGAGCGGCGCGCTTCTTCTTGGCACCGCCAGCACGAGCCTTGCCGCCCTCGGCCGCCCCCCCGCCGCCGGCGCCGGCAAGCTTGAACGAGCCGGACGCGCCCTTCCCCTTCGTCTGCACCAGCTCGCCCGCCACGACGGCCGACTTGAGGTACTTCTTGATAAACGGCGCCAGCTTCTCCGCGTCCAGCTTGTAGTGCGCGGCTATGTACTTCTTGATCGCCTGCAGCGACGACCCGCCGCGCTCCTTCAGACTCTTGATGGCGGCCGTCACCATCTCAGAGGTGCGCGGGTGCGCAGGCTTGGCGCGCGGCTTCTTCGCAGACGACGCAGACTTGGCCTTCTTCGTAGTGCCGGTGGCGGCGGGTGCCGCAGCAGTCTCGTTCGTAGCCGCCTGATCTGCCATTTCGACGACGCGCGTAACACACAGCGAGAGCGAGCGGGACGGCAGGCACGCAAGCACAGCACAGCAGCAGAGCAGAGAATCACAAGGCCCAGCCAGTGTCGCGGGCGGGCGCGGACGGCCGAGAGAGCGGCCGCCACTCTGCGCGCCGCCGCGCCGCGCCTCCCGCGCTTGCTACCGCCCAACGTCCGACAGCCTGTGCGGAGCAGCCCCAAACCTGCGCCACAACCGCCCGCGCCTTTCAAACCACCGAGGATGGGGCTACACACAGCCACACCACAGTCGCCAACCAGTCGCCACGGCAGCGCCGCAAACCACGGCCAAACTGCAGCTACCGCGCGCTACAGCCTGGGTCGGCCCGCCGAGAATCGCCGCCCCCGCCCAAATGCCGCCCCCACAGCCCCAGCCGACGACCCGCCACAATGGCCAAACCTTCGGCAAAACTCCCACACCGTCGCCGCGGCAGCCCGGCCAGCGCGGCCGGCGCCACAGCCACACAAGCCGAGGCGTGCGGCGATGACGGCCGTGCAAACGCGCCTCCGCCGCCCCATCGCCTTCCGTCGCCCTCCCGCCGTTTCCCGATCGGCCCGCAGCCGTCGGGCCACATCGCGCGCCGTCCTCCTCCTCTCGCCCGCCAACATTCACAGCCGTTTCTCAACAATTGCCCGCCGCAAACGGACGCCGCCTGCGCAACAGGCGCCGCCGCCCCTCGCCGCTTCCGACCCAACCCCTCGACCGAGGCAAACCGCAATCCGAATCTACAGACCAACCCAATCTGCCGTCAAGCACACACGACAGCCGACCTTACACGTTACGCGTTACACATTACGTTTACACGTCTACGTTAGGTTAGGTTAGGTTAGGTGGACGTGGGTTAGGTTAAGGGGACTTGGGTTAGGTTAAGCGTCAAACTTAGGTTAAGCATTCAAACACGTCAGGCGTCAGAGGTTAGGTTAGGTTAGGTTAGGTTACACGTTAGGTTAAGGGGTCAGTGCTAGGTTAAGAAGCGTCAAACGTAGGTTAAAAAAGCGTTCAAACGTGAGGCGTGAGCCGGACAGCTTACCTTACGTAGACGTTAGGGGCTCACAGGCTGAGCTCACCTCGCCACACCACAGGTTAGGTTCGGTTCGCTCGGCTCAGCGTAAAGCGCCGAGGTCAGGGTTACGTTCGTTCACCTTCGGGCGCCACACTTTCGGTTGAAAGGTCGCGACGGGACGACGTCGGCAGGCACGCCCGCAAACGAACAAAAACGTACAGACGACGTCGGAAACCGCCGACAGACGGGGGAGCAGCACGACCACGACCAGACACCGAGCGCGAACGAGACACACGCGAACCACCCCCACCGGCCAAAGGGCACCACACAACAACCCAGAGCACCACGTGTCGACACCAGAGCAACCCGCCGCTCACGCGACATGGGCTGGCACCGAAGGGCAACCGCCCGCAACTGCGCTTTCCGCGCCGGCCCCGGATGCACGTCGTGCTACAACAACACCACTACCGTACACAGCCGCTGTTCACAACATCACTATCAATGGCGCGCCCGCGGCTCGCCGCCGTCGCAGTCGCAGCCCCAACGCCAGCACTTTTGCACCACCATTCACACGCACCGCAACACAGCTCGCCGACACAGCCGAACAAAACAAACACCACACAACAACAGCAACAACGCCGCCGCCTCTACTTGTGCCGGCGACCCACCCCGCCGATGGCGCACCTTTCGCCAGCCGGCAATCGACACACACGCACCCACCCACCGGGGCCCAGTGCAAAAAAAAACACACAAAAACAAAAAAACCAAACAACACAAACGACACGGGAAGCGCACACCGCCACTTCGCGCGCACGCCACCAACCAGTCGTCGTCTCAAAATAACAAACACAAACAAAATAAACTAACAACTAGGGCAACACAAAACAAAAACGCCTCGCACGAACCGCCCACAAAAAGGACAAGCACACGCACAGCCTCTGCTGACGACCACGACGCAGCGGCACGCTGCTCCTGTCCCGCGCCCCGCGCCCCACTCGATTCACAACTCACGCGACACCGTCAACGACGGGCTCGCTTCCCGCAACCTACCACCTTTCCGCCACGACGCACAGCCCCAGCCAGCCCCACCCGACGACGCCCGTGGCAACGACTGCACTTTCACCACCGCCTCCCCCTTCCCCCCCCCAAAACACACACACACACACACACACACACACACACACACACACACACAGCCAGCCAAAAACGCACTCGCGACCCACACATGCACGTGCATCGGCACACGCCAACCAGTCAACGTCGACAACCACACGCAAGGCTCGAAACGAAACCGGCGTCCTTCCACGTTGCCATCACGCTACGCGACACAAGACACAAGGAACCAACACAACAGCCGGCCCCACTAATTCCCACTCTCACGCCGCAAAAAGCACACCGAAACCGCCAAACGCACGCACATTCCCCTTCGCACTGACACCACCGACCGGCTCGCTACCACACACCTCTCGGCAGCCGTTTCACGCCAATTCGCCACACAGTCGACAAGCGCCCGCCCTGTACGGCACACGCAACGACGCAGCGCAGCAAAGGGCGCCCGCAACACATACCTCTCCGCCGCCCGACGCGCCAACCGCCACACCACACCGCCAGCCACTCGCAAATTGTGCACTGCCACCAGCCACACGTCCAACACGCCGCGCCGCCTCCGGCCACCCGCCAGGGGGCGCTCACGTCCGCGACAACAGCGCGGCCCGCCGGGCCGGGCCGAACCGAACCGAGCCGCCGCTGCTCTGCACTCGGCACGGCCACACCCTGCTGCAGACCGGGCTCGTCTCTCTGTACGCGTCTGCCTGCGCATCAACACAACACGACCTTTTATATTTTTTTTTTTCCTCTCTACCGCCATCCCTTCTTCTCGCGTTTTACTCGTTGTTGCAGCAGCGGCGCCACACCTACACATCCACAGCCCCAGCCGAGCCGGCCTCACCTCAGGGCCCGCCGCCAGCGTCTCCTCCTCGGGCACAGGTGCGGTGCTGTGGCCGCCCATCCAACCGCATTGCTGGCCGTCCAGCCACCAGGCGTTCCCACTGCCGCGAGCCACGCCGCGCACCGACCCTGCTGCAGAAAACGAAGCATAGCCAGAGACCGACCGATACACAAAGCAAGCCGTCGCCTCGCCTCTTGTCCTTCCTGCCTTCCTTCCGCCCCCGCCCTTCTCACACCACCGCCTCTCCACTTTCGCCCCCCCCCCCCCCCTCCTTTTTTTTTTTTTTTTTTTTCTTCTTTCTTTCTTTCTTTGGCCCTCTCTCCTTCCCGCCATGGCGGTTACGGCACCGCCTGCAGCGGCAGATTTTTTGCGCCCACACGCCTACTCCTACCACCATTAACCTTGCCCTGCCCTGCCCATCAACGTCGCAGTCGAACCGACGCTTGCCAACACACTGCCCACGTTCCTTTCTCTTTTCGGCCTACGCCCATTACGCGCCGCCGCCACAGCACCTTCCCTTCCCACAACACACCGACGTCATCACACGCACCCAAAACAGGGGCCACGACCGTGTTCCTCGCCCACTCCCATCCCGCACGGTACGCACATTCCCAACTACTACCGCGCACCCTCCCTTTCCAATCTGTGTGTCTCTGTGTCTGTGTCCTGTCCGCGCGTGACGCCTCTCAACATCCGCCGTCCCCCGTCCCCCGTCCCGTTTTCGCCCCCATGCCGTCGTCGCGCCGCCTCCTCCCCGTCCACCGCCGCCCCTGTCCGCCCCGCACCACACCATACACCGCTGCTTGTCCCGGCCGTTGCCACCAAAGGCGCCGACCGCAAACGCGCCACGCCGCAGCCCCCGTGCGTCTCGCGCTCGCTTGCATCTCCGTGCCGACGCTGCCTCTCTTCCCACTCGCACTCGACCTCGACAACACAGTCTTTGGCTCCGCCACTGCGTGTTCCGGTGGTACGCACGCTGCAACACGTATGTATTCATTACCAGAGCGATGGCGAGGCATGACAGCATCTCTGTCTGACCAGAGAGTTCTTTATCGCTGCTAGTCGGCGCTTGGACCGCGCCAGACGACAGTAGTGGCACGCACCGGGTCGCCAGGAACAGTTGTTATATATATTGTAGCGCGAGTCGGGAGAGGTAGTAGTCGGTCGACAGTAGTAGCGGGTGGACGGTTGTACTGAGCGGGCGTCGGCGGCGTGCTCTGCTCGTCTCGCGACTCTGGTCACGGTTCGGGACGATGTATAGTATATTGTGTTATAATCAAAAAGGTGGTGTGACGCTGCATTGCGCAAATCTGATAACGTATGTTCATTGTACTTATTTTGTTCAACAACAAAAGCCCCACTATTACTGTTTTTCTAAAGTAACTTTTGTCTCTTAACGAAAAACATTCACTTTTTAAAGACTACGTCCTATGGCATTTCCCTCCAAGGAGTGCAATTAATTACCAGCCAGCACTCATTCATTGCACACAGCTGTGTAAGGGGTATCTACAATTGAGGAGCGGATATAAATGCAATTTTTTTTTTGTTTTTTTTTCTTTTGTGTGTGTGTTGTAACCTCCCAGCAAAATTTAAAATAATGGACAATGTTATTTACGGATGCTAATGGACATTGCGCTAATTGTAACCTCGCCCACAATGAGAGGTATTGAAAATGGCAACAAAAATGTGAAATTCGCAATCTGACTCAAATATAAAGTCTTCACACAACATTTAAAAAAGTCCGTTCAGTGACAAGAAACTTCAATTAAACCGAAATATCGGTCTTTGGCCCTGTGCAAAACAATCAGAATTAAAGTCTTACCTCCGAATAAATGGATGTCACATTTCTGCTCTGGTTGTTGCGCAGCGCTTGGAGGAACTGCATTGCAAATAATAATATTCTCTCTTTTTTTTTGTGATTTTAGTGACATTTTTCTTCAAAGAAGTGGAATGAAATGTGAAGTGCAACGAACTCTTTAGTTCAATAAAAAATTAAATGTTTGAAAAATGCTTTTGAAATAAAAATTATTATTGGGGAACTTGTTGGAGAATAATTACAATAAATACAATTTTTCATTATCTAATGATTATATTAATTAACAGTATACCTTATTCACCATCTTGACCAGTGTTGCCGACCGCCTACATCACAACAACCGCACTCGGCTGCTACTACTGACCGACCGCTCTGCATGACGACTATTAGCGTACTGCACGCGACGACTACTGACTGACTGACTGACTGACTGAGAACCGCTCGCAACACTCGCGCAGTCCAGCGCAAACTCTCTGGTCACAGATGCTACAATGTCTCGCCATCGCTACTATGTTACATACGTGTTTCAGTGTCTTTTTCATTGGGGTAACGATCTTTGGCTCTTTTTATTCTGAATACAGGGCCAAAGGTCAACGCTGCTGCCCTTATACAATTTATCAGGTTTCATTATGTCTGTTGCAATGTTACATACGGTTCACTCTTTCATTAATATTATCGTTGGGTTTGTTTTGTAGGGACGTTAACATTCTGGCACATTTTTATTATCATCGGACTCTCTGCTATTTGTGCAGGGAGGTTATGCCTGGGTCCATTTCCATTTCCATTTACATTTTAATATTGATAGACTTTTTGTTTTCTTTTTTGTTTCTTGTTGTTTTTCCTTCTTTTTTTTTGTTTTGTTTTTCCCGCTCTCACCACCACCGCCGCATCACGCCTTCCGTTTTCTTGGTTTCTTTTCTGTTCTTCAACTGCTTCAACATCACCGCGCCCCATTTCCACACCACAGCCATCAGCCTCCAAGACGGGCGGGCGCAGTGTGCCATTTCCGGCGCACAAGCACACCCGTACGGTACTCTCCTCGCCCCCACGCCACCAACAACACAGCGACCACGCGGCTTTCAGGCATGGCACGGCATGGCACGGCACGGCACGGCACGGCACCGGCGAAATGCGCCGCCCCCGCCCCTCCGCGCATCCGTCCGTCTCGCCACGTTCACTGACAGCCGCGTCTGCGGCTACACCACGACAACCACAACACAACACCGCTCCCCTCCCTGGCAACTCACATTGTTTTTCTCCTCCTCTTTTGCACAAACCACAACGCCGAGCACAGGCGCAAGCCACCCACACCCCGCGCCCCTCCCCGTCCCGTCTTTGGCCGCCGCTCCTCGTTTCCTCGTTTGCCCCCTCCCATCTCCCGAAATGCCATGCCAGCAGCGTTACGCATGCCCCTCCCCTGTCCACACAACACTACCGCCTAACGAACAGCCACATCCAGGGCACGCCCACCTCCAAACACTGCCAATTCACGGACGCACGCACACACACACACACACACACACACACACACACTCACTTTCTCGACACCTTTCTGTACGGAGGGTGCGTCATCTCGACCGTGACAGAGTGACGGCAACTATCGACGATCCATTTCCCCCCACTGGTAAAACATGTCCACTAACACCTACATACATCATTCAAGTACACAGACAATAGCATACACACAATGGGAGGGCACACGAACATGGACGGCACGGCACTGTCATACACTCTTCCTCAGAACCATATCAACAAACGTTACGTACATCCGGGAAAGCGAAAGCGAACGCGAAAGCGAAAGCAAAAGCAAAGGCAAAGCCCAATGCAGCCGTCAAAGGTAACGTTCACCACGGCAGACACTTGCAGCCGCGCCGCCGTTAAACGCATTTCAGTGCGGCTCCAATACGCCTCCGACACGGGAACGTTCCGTTGCTCTACGAATGCGTTTCTCCCCTTTTTCCCTTCCTCTCTCTTTTGCCCCCCCTCCTTGCACTCTTGCCTCATTCCTCACGTTCTGCCCAGACATTCCGACCGATCAAAGTCAACCTTTCGTTACCGTTCTCAGCGCGACGGTGTACAACAGTATGACGGGTGTGCCCAAGACTTCGGGTTCAGTTGCGTGACGCCGGTCTATCGCGCCGATCGACAGTTACTCAGGGGGCGACGGATCGGACCACGTCACCGACACACAAAACACTTTCAAACAAACAAATACATACCGGATGGACACAGACAAACACGTGTACAGACATTCGCCAAACAAACGACCGCCGCCGCCGCCGTCGTCGTCTAGCGTGCATCTTGAATGACGACATCGGTGTGCGTGCGTCGTACGCAATCAGTCAGACACGGCTATCAAACATCAGAGTCGAATGGTACATCATCGTGCGTGTCGCCGTACACGTACAGTACAATACAACAACAATGCGTCTTAATGGCACGTTCATTTCAACGTCACTCACACACCTCCACGCTGCAGTTACGTCGCACCATTGTCAAACTCGGCGTACAGCAAAGGGAATAGTGGGCGGCAAAAAAAACCAAACAAAAACACTTCACATTTCACCCTCGCCATGTATGATGTGCAAAAAAAACAAACCCGCAAACGGCCGTCGTTACGGTGACACAAAAGTCGCCGATCGCACTGTCCCCCCTCGCAGACGGGTAACACACACACCCCAACAACACCAATGGGTCAAAAACCACGCCAACGAGGCGTGCCACCATTCCACGCCACGGCGACCAACCTCGTGGCCGTACCCCGCGCAACACGCTTTGACGCGCCCCCCCACCCACAATCAAAATGCACACATACATCACAGCCGTCCACACAAACAACAACAACAATTCCGCCCTTCCCGCAAAAGGCAAGTTGGTGGCCCTGAAAAGGGCCGTTTTGCCGCTCTCGCAACGGAGGAGCCTTCTCCATCCTTCCTTCCATTCCAGAGCCACCTCCTTACTTGGAGCTCGTGTACTTGGTCACCGCCTTCGTGCCCTCGCTCACGGCGTGCTTGGCCAGCTCGCCAGGCAGCAACAGCCGCACAGCGGTCTGGATCTCGCGGGACGTGATGGTCGAGCGCTTGTTGTAGTGCGCCAGGCGAGAAGCCTCGGCCGCAATGCGCTCGAAAATGTCGTTCACGAAGCTGTTCATGATGCTCATCGCCTTCGACGAGATGCCCGTGTCAGGGTGCACCTGCTTCAGCACCTTGTAGATGTAGATGGCATAGCTCTCCTTCCTCTTGCGCTTCTTCTTCTTGTCGCCCTTCGAAATGTTCTTCTGCGCCTTGCCAGCCTTCTTGGCGGCCTTCCCGCTAGTCTTGGGCGGCATCTCGAACCAACGTACGGCAGCAGCAACACCAGTAGCAAGCGCTCCGCTCTAGTCAGCGTCTCCCCACACAGTGGCACCCGCCGCCAGCCGCCGCCGCACCTTTACCAGCTCGCCCTGTTGCGGCCGCCGACCAATGGGGCGCGCGCGCAACCGGCCGCCGCACCCGAGCCCATAAAGCACCCCCACCCCGGCTGCGCCGGCACGCACTCCGCTGCTCGACTCGCTGCCGCTCGCACCGGTCGTTTTCGTTTCCGTTTCGTGTGCACCGTCGCTAGCCCATCGCCATGTCCGGACGCGGAAAGGGAGGCAAAGTCAAGGGCAAGTCAAAGTCCCGCTCAAGCAGGGCTGGGCTCCAGTTCCCGGTCGGCAGAATCCACCGCCTCCTGCGCAAGGGAAACTACGCAGAGCGCGTCGGCGCCGGGGCGCCCGTCTACCTCGCCGCCGTCATGGAGTACCTCGCGGCTGAGGTGCTCGAGCTGGCCGGAAACGCGGCCCGCGACAACAAGAAGACGCGCATCATCCCGCGCCACCTGCAGCTTGCCATCCGCAACGACGAGGAGCTCAACAAGCTCCTGTCGGGCGTCACCATCGCACAGGGTGGTGTCCTGCCCAACATCCAGGCCGTCCTGCTGCCAAAGAAGACCGAGAAGAAGGCCTAAAGGAGGCCAGGCAATCGCAGCGCCGCGTGCTCCCCTGCACGCAACGCGCTTTGCCGGCTCGGCCCACAACAATCGGCCCTTTTCAGGGCCACCACACAAACCTACGTCCAAAGCAAAATTGCAGTCGTCCTCGCCGCACCTTGTTTTGTTTTAACTTTGCACTGTCACAGCACAGCCGCCGCCGGCGCACGTCCGCCATCTTGTCGCCCACACAGCCCGTGTGGCCCAACACACACACACACACACACACATTTTGCACGGTCGCAGTCGCCTTCCAAACCGACAACGGCAGCAATAATGACCATTGTTAAAGGGAGGCGTGTCGACACACCGCCCTCCACTCCCGCGCGCAACGGCCGTCGACACGAACGAAACAGCTGATCCGGCCGCCTATGCCCACACGCCTTGCCTCGGAAACCCCAACGCCGCCGCAAACAAACACACAGAGCCAAACCACGCAAGCAAATAATCACCGCCTCTCGCACAACAACACACAGCCCGCCATCTCCGTCGCGATCGATACAAAGACACACAAACGAAGCAGCTCCACACACAGCCAGCCACATGACACGTTTCCTTTCCTTCTCCCCTCCCAGTCACATCACGTCGCTCAAACGGAAAGAAAGAAAGAAACAAACAAACAACACAGCGCACACACGCAGCAACAACACAGACTCTTTCGCACTTTTCAACTTCCGAACAGTGTGGTGGCCCTGAAAAGGGCCGTTTTCTAGTCTCTCCCACCCACAAGCACGGCCGCGGGAAGGCCAGCGCCCGCTGCGACGCAGCCTAACCGCCGAAACCGTACAGGGTGCGCCCCTGCCTCTTCAGGGCGTACACCACGTCCATGGCCGTCACAGTCTTGCGCTTGGCGTGCTCAGTGTACGTCACCGCGTCGCGGATCACGTTCTCCAGGAACACCTTCAGCACCCCGCGGGTCTCCTCGTAGATCAGACCAGAGATGCGCTTCACGCCGCCCCTGCGAGCCAGGCGGCGGATGGCGGGCTTCGTGATGCCCTGGATGTTGTCGCGCAACACCTTGCGGTGCCGCTTGGCGCCACCCTTGCCGAGCCCCTTTCCTCCCTTGCCGCGGCCTGTCATCCTTCCTTCCTCGGGCAAAGCAAAACGTGCACAAACAGCGGCTGCAGCGGCTGGCGAGTCGGCTACGGTCTGCGCCCAGCGCGCCCGCCGCCCCCCTATATAGACTCTGGCCCGCCCTCCCCCCACCACGCGCAACCGAGGGCATATAAGCGCAGCACGGAGGCGCGCGGGCCCGTTGTCAAGGCAGCACCGGACGCCGCGCCACACCTAACCTCCACGCACGCCGCTCCGCTACCGCTACCGCCATGGCCCGCACAAAGCAAACGGCCCGCAAGTCCACCGGCGGAAAGGCGCCGCGCAAACAGCTCGCCACCAAGGCGGCGAGGAAGAGCGCGCCCGCCACCGGAGGCGTCAAGAAGCCCCACCGCTACAGGCCGGGCACCGTCGCCCTGCGAGAAATCAGGCGCTACCAGAAGAGCACAGAGCTGCTCATCCGCAAGCTGCCATTCCAGCGCCTAGTGCGCGAGATCGCCCAGGACTTCAAGACCGACCTGCGCTTCCAGAGCTCCGCAGTCATGGCCCTGCAGGAGGCCAGCGAGGCCTACCTCGTCGGCCTCTTCGAAGACACCAACCTGTGCGCAATCCACGCCAAGCGCGTCACCATCATGCCCAAGGACATCCAGCTCGCGCGCCGCATCCGCGGCGAGCGCGCCTAAACCGCGCCGCGGCACCGCACCGCACAAACAAAAACGGCCCTTTTCAGGGCCACTAACATCTCTCCGTCGCGAGCAAACTTTGTCGGTCGCCTGCCTCTCGCCCCGCAACCCAAAAACAAAAACCACCACTTCCCGTCCGTCCGCCACACCCGCTCACTCTGCCTGCCTGCTAGCAGCGCGCAACAATCACACATCATCCCTCCCCGGCGCTCAAAGCGCACAATACCCAACGGCCGACGTCACACCGCACGGGTGGCTGGCCGGCCGCCGCTTTCGTTTCGAAAACAAAAAAAACCCGCACTCCACTCCGACGCGCTCGCTCGCTCTACACGCCACCGAAATCCCCGCCGACTCCTTCCGCATCTCAACGTGCCCCCCGTTGCAAAACATAACACACACACACACAAAGGAACAAAACAAAGACCAGACACGACTCGACAAGACAGACATCCGAGAAGAACGAACGCAGGCAAGCCAACCAACGTATTCAAACTAAACAACGTGACAGAAAACCAACCGTCGGCCGCCGCCACAAACACGGCGACAATCAACCACGACAACAACAACAACAACAACAACAACAACACCGCTTACCGCTACCGCCGCCCACACCCGCCACCGACCCCCGCAATCCAACCACCACGGCACGCAAACAGCATCCCCACGGGCATACAGACAGACACCCACACCAAACGCAACACGACAATCAAAACCTTCCCCGACGTGCTTTGATGGCCCTGAGAAGGGCCGTTTTGGGCCGCGCGTCTCTTGCGCGCCACTAGACGACGACGGGGGGTGGGGACGACGGAGTCAAGCGCCAAACCCTTCCTTTCCCCCATCTCTTTCTCCTCTACTCTACTTCTTCTTCTTGGGCGAAGCCTTCGCCTTAGACGGCGTCGTCGCCTTCTTCGGGCGCGGCGCCTTCGGCTTCTTCGTCGGAACCTTGGCGGCCTTCTTCGCCTTCGACGGCGACTTGGCCTTGGCCGGCTTGGCCGCAGCCGCCTTCTTCGCACCCGCGGGAGCGGCCGACGCCGCAGACGCCTTCTTGGCGGCGCCCGCCTTCCGACCGGTCGCCGCCTTCACGCCACCAGCCTTCTTTGCGCCGGCCGCACGGGCGCCCTTCTTCTCCTTGCTGGCCGGAGCGGCGCGCTTCTTCTTGGCACCGCCAGCACGAGCCTTGCCGCCCTCGGCCGCCCCCCCGCCGCCGGCGCCGGCAAGCTTGAACGAGCCGGACGCGCCCTTCCCCTTCGTCTGCACCAGCTCGCCCGCCACGACGGCCGACTTGAGGTACTTCTTGATAAACGGCGCCAGCTTCTCCGCGTCCAGCTTGTAGTGCGCGGCTATGTACTTCTTGATCGCCTGCAGCGACGACCCGCCGCGCTCCTTCAGACTCTTGATGGCGGCCGTCACCATCTCAGAGGTGCGCGGGTGCGCAGGCTTGGCGCGCGGCTTCTTCGCAGACGACGCAGACTTGGCCTTCTTCGTAGTGCCGGTGGCGGCGGGTGCCGCAGCAGTCTCGTTCGTAGCCGCCTGATCTGCCATTTCGACGACGCGCGTAACACACAGCGAGAGCGAGCGGGACGGCAGGCACGCAAGCACAGCACAGCAGCAGAGCAGAGAATCACAAGGCCCAGCCAGTGTCGCGGGCGGGCGCGGACGGCCGAGAGAGCGGCCGCCACTCTGCGCGCCGCCGCGCCGCGCCTCCCGCGCTTGCTACCGCCCAACGTCCGACAGCCTGTGCGGAGCAGCCCCAAACCTGCGCCACAACCGCCCGCGCCTTTCAAACCACCGAGGATGGGGCTACACACAGCCACACCACAGTCGCCAACCAGTCGCCACGGCAGCGCCGCAAACCACGGCCAAACTGCAGCTACCGCGCGCTACAGCCTGGGTCGGCCCGCCGAGAATCGCCGCCCCCGCCCAAATGCCGCCCCCACAGCCCCAGCCGACGACCCGCCACAATGGCCAAACCTTCGGCAAAACTCCCACACCGTCGCCGCGGCAGCCCGGCCAGCGCGGCCGGCGCCACAGCCACACAAGCCGAGGCGTGCGGCGATGACGGCCGTGCAAACGCGCCTCCGCCGCCCCATCGCCTTCCGTCGCCCTCCCGCCGTTTCCCGATCGGCCCGCAGCCGTCGGGCCACATCGCGCGCCGTCCTCCTCCTCTCGCCCGCCAACATTCACAGCCGTTTCTCAACAATTGCCCGCCGCAAACGGACGCCGCCTGCGCAACAGGCGCCGCCGCCCCTCGCCGCTTCCGACCCAACCCCTCGACCGAGGCAAACCGCAATCCGAATCTACAGACCAACCCAATCTGCCGTCAAGCACACACGACAGCCGACCTTACACGTTACGCGTTACACATTACGTTTACACGTCTACGTTAGGTTAGGTTAGGTTAGGTGGACGTGGGTTAGGTTAAGGGGACTTGGGTTAGGTTAAGCGTCAAACTTAGGTTAAGCATTCAAACACGTCAGGCGTCACAGGTTAGGTTAGGTTAGGTTAGGTTACACGTTAGGTTAAGGGGTCAGTGCTAGGTTAAGAAGCGTCAAACGTAGGTTAAAAAAGCGTTCAAACGTGAGGCGTGAGCCGGACAGCTTACCTTACGTAGACGTTAGGGGCTCACAGGCTGAGCTCACCTCGCCACACCACAGGTTAGGTTCGGTTCGCTCGGCTCAGCGTAAAGCGCCGAGGTCAGGGTTACGTTCGTTCACCTTCGGGCGCCACACTTTCGGTTGAAAGGTCGCGACGGGACGACGTCGGCAGGCACGCCGCAAACGAACAAAAACGTACAGACGACGTCGGAAACCGCCGACAGACGGGGGAGCAGCACGACCACGACCAGACACCGAGCGCGAACGAGACACACGCGAACCACCCCCACCGGCCAAAGGGCACCACACAACAACCCAGAGCACCACGTGTCGACACCAGAGCAACCCGCCGCTCACGCGACATGGGCTGGCACCGAAGGGCAACCGCCCGCAACTGCGCTTTCCGCGCCGGCCCGGATGCACGTCGTGCTACAACAACACCACTACCGTACACAGCCGCTGTTCACAACATCACTATCAATGGCGCGCCCGCGGCTCGCCGCCGTCGCAGTCGCAGCCCCAACGCCAGCACTTTTGCACCACCATTCACACGCACCGCAACACAGCTCGCCGACACAGCCGAACAAAACAAACACCACACAACAACAGCAACAACGCCGCCGCCTCTACTTGTGCCGGCGACCCACCCCGCCGATGGCGCACCTTTCGCCAGCCGGCAATCGACACACACGCACCCACCCACCGGGGCCCAGTGCAAAAAAAAACACACAAAAACAAAAAAACCAAACAACACAAACGACACGGGAAGCGCACACCGCCACTTCGCGCGCACGCCACCAACCAGTCGTCGTCTCAAAATAACAAACACAAACAAAATAAACTAACAACTAGGGCAACACAAAACAAAAACGCCTCGCACGAACCGCCCACAAAAAGGACAAGCACACGCACAGCCTCTGCTGACGACCACGACGCAGCGGCACGCTGCTCCTGTCCCGCGCCCCGCGCCCCACTCGATTCACAACTCACGCGACACCGTCAACGACGGGCTCGCTTCCCGCAACCTACCACCTTTCCGCCACGACGCACAGCCCCAGCCAGCCCCACCCGACGACGCCCGTGGCAACGACTGCACTTTCACCACCGCCTCCCCCTTCCCCCCCCCAAAACACACACACACACACACACACACACACACACACACACACACAGCCAGCCAAAAACGCACTCGCGACCCACACATGCACGTGCATCGGCACACGCCAACCAGTCAACGTCGACAACCACACGCAAGGCTCGAAACGAAACCGGCGTCCTTCCACGTTGCCATCACGCTACGCGACACAAGACACAAGGAACCAACACAACAGCCGGCCCCACTAATTCCCACTCTCACGCCGCAAAAAGCACACCGAAACCGCCAAACGCACGCACATTCCCCTTCGCACTGACACCACCGACCGGCTCGCTACCACACACCTCTCGGCAGCCGTTTCACGCCAATTCGCCACACAGTCGACAAGCGCCCGCCCTGTACGGCACACGCAACGACGCAGCGCAGCAAAGGGCGCCCGCAACACATACCTCTCCGCCGCCCGACGCGCCAACCGCCACACCACACCGCCAGCCACTCGCAAATTGTGCACTGCCACCAGCCACACGTCCAACACGCCGCGCCGCCTCCGGCCACCCGCCAGGGGGCGCTCACGTCCGCGACAACAGCGCGGCCCGCCGGGCCGGGCCGAACCGAACCGAGCCGCCGCTGCTCTGCACTCGGCACGGCCACACCCTGCTGCAGACCGGGCTCGTCTCTCTGTACGCGTCTGCCTGCGCATCAACACAACACGACCTTTTATATTTTTTTTTTTCCTCTCTACCGCCATCCCTTCTTCTCGCGTTTTACTCGTTGTTGCAGCAGCGGCGCCACACCTACACATCCACAGCCCCAGCCGAGCCGGCCTCACCTCAGGGCCCGCCGCCAGCGTCTCCTCCTCGGGCACAGGTGCGGTGCTGTGGCCGCCCATCCAACCGCATTGCTGGCCGTCCAGCCACCAGGCGTTCCCACTGCCGCGAGCCACGCCGCGCACCGACCCTGCTGCAGAAAACGAAGCATAGCCAGAGACCGACCGATACACAAAGCAAGCCGTCGCCTCGCCTCTTGTCCTTCCTGCCTTCCTTCCGCCCCCGCCCTTCTCACACCACCGCCTCTCCACTTTCGCCCCCCCCCCCCCCCTCCTTTTTTTTTTTTTTTTTTTTTTCTTCTTTCTTTCTTTCTTTGGCCCTCTCTCCTTCCCGCCATGGCGGTTACGGCACCGCCTGCAGCGGCAGATTTTTTGCGCCCACACGCCTACTCCTACCACCATTAACCTTGCCCTGCCCTGCCCATCAACGTCGCAGTCGAACCGACGCTTGCCAACACACTGCCCACGTTCCTTTCTCTTTTCGGCCTACGCCCATTACGCGCCGCCGCCACAGCACCTTCCCTTCCCACAACACACCGACGTCATCACACGCACCCAAAACAGGGGCCACGACCGTGTTCCTCGCCCACTCCCATCCCGCACGGTACGCACATTCCCAACTACTACCGCGCACCCTCCCTTTCCAATCTGTGTGTCTCTGTGTCTGTGTCCTGTCCGCGCGTGACGCCTCTCAACATCCGCCGTCCCCCGTCCCCCGTCCCGTTTTCGCCCCCATGCCGTCGTCGCGCCGCCTCCTCCCCGTCCACCGCCGCCCCTGTCCGCCCCGCACCACACCATACACCGCTGCTTGTCCCGGCCGTTGCCACCAAAGGCGCCGACCGCAAACGCGCCACGCCGCAGCCCCCGTGCGTCTCGCGCTCGCTTGCATCTCCGTGCCGACGCTGCCTCTCTTCCCACTCGCACTCGACCTCGACAACACAGTCTTTGGCTCCGCCACTGCGTGTTCCGGTGGTACGCACGCTGCAACACGTATGTATTCATTACCAGAGCGATGGCGAGGCATGACAGCATCTCTGTCTGACCAGAGAGTTCTTTATCGCTGCTAGTCGGCGCTTGGACCGCGCCAGACGACAGTAGTGGCACGCACCGGGTCGCCAGGAACAGTTGTTATATATATTGTAGCGCGAGTCGGGAGAGGTAGTAGTCGGTCGACAGTAGTAGCGGGTGGACGGTTGTACTGAGCGGGCGTCGGCGGCGTGCTCTGCTCGTCTCGCGACTCTGGTCACGGTTCGGGACGATGTATAGTATATTGTGTTATAATCAAAAAGGTGGTGTGACGCTGCATTGCGCAAATCTGATAACGTATGTTCATTGTACTTATTTTGTTCAACAACAAAAGCCCCACTATTACTGTTTTTCTAAAGTAACTTTTGTCTCTTAACGAAAAACATTCACTTTTTAAAGACTACGTCCTATGGCATTTCCCTCCAAGGAGTGCAATTAATTACCAGCCAGCACTCATTCATTGCACACAGCTGTGTAAGGGGTATCTACAATTGAGGAGCGGATATAAATGCAATTTTTTTTTTGTTTTTTTTTCTTTTGTGTGTGTGTTGTAACCTCCCAGCAAAATTTAAAATAATGGACAATGTTATTTACGGATGCTAATGGACATTGCGCTAATTGTAACCTCGCCCACAATGAGAGGTATTGAAAATGGCAACAAAAATGTGAAATTCGCAATCTGACTCAAATATAAAGTCTTCACACAACATTTAAAAAAGTCCGTTCAGTGACAAGAAACTTCAATTAAACCGAAATATCGGTCTTTGGCCCTGTGCAAAACAATCAGAATTAAAGTCTTACCTCCGAATAAATGGATGTCACATTTCTGCTCTGGTTGTTGCGCAGCGCTTGGAGGAACTGCATTGCAAATAATAATATTCTCTCTTTTTTTTTGTGATTTTAGTGACATTTTTCTTCAAAGAAGTGGAATGAAATGTGAAGTGCAACGAACTCTTTAGTTCAATAAAAAATTAAATGTTTGAAAAATGCTTTTGAAATAAAAATTATTATTGGGGAACTTGTTGGAGAATAATTACAATAAATACAATTTTTCATTATCTAATGATTATATTAATTAACAGTATACCTTATTCACCATCTTGACCAGTGTTGCCGACCGCCTACATCACAACAACCGCACTCGGCTGCTACTACTGACCGACCGCTCTGCATGACGACTATTAGCGTACTGCACGCGACGACTACTGACTGACTGACTGACTGACTGAGAACCGCTCGCAACACTCGCGCAGTCCAGCGCAAACTCTCTGGTCACAGATGCTACAATGTCTCGCCATCGCTACTATGTTACATACGTGTTTCAGTGTCTTTTTCATTGGGGTAACGATCTTTGGCTCTTTTTATTCTGAATACAGGGCCAAAGGTCAACGCTGCTGCCCTTATACAATTTATCAGGTTTCATTATGTCTGTTGCAATGTTACATACGGTTCACTCTTTCATTAATATTATCGTTGGGTTTGTTTTGTAGGGACGTTAACATTCTGGCACATTTTTATTATCATCGGACTCTCTGCTATTTGTGCAGGGAGGTTATGCCTGGGTCCATTTCCATTTCCATTTACATTTTAATATTGATAGACTTTTTGTTTTCTTTTTTGTTTCTTGTTGTTTTTCCTTCTTTTTTTTTGTTTTGTTTTTCCCGCTCTCACCACCACCGCCGCATCACGCCTTCCGTTTTCTTGGTTTCTTTTCTGTTCTTCAACTGCTTCAACATCACCGCGCCCCATTTCCACACCACAGCCATCAGCCTCCAAGACGGGCGGGCGCAGTGTGCCATTTCCGGCGCACAAGCACACCCGTACGGTACTCTCCTCGCCCCCACGCCACCAACAACACAGCGACCACGCGGCTTTCAGGCATGGCACGGCATGGCACGGCACGGCACGGCACGGCACCGGCGAAATGCGCCGCCCCCGCCCCTCCGCGCATCCGTCCGTCTCGCCACGTTCACTGACAGCCGCGTCTGCGGCTACACCACGACAACCACAACACAACACCGCTCCCCTCCCTGGCAACTCACATTGTTTTTCTCCTCCTCTTTTGCACAAACCACAACGCCGAGCACAGGCGCAAGCCACCCACACCCCGCGCCCCTCCCCGTCCCGTCTTTGGCCGCCGCTCCTCGTTTCCTCGTTTGCCCCCTCCCATCTCCCGAAATGCCATGCCAGCAGCGTTACGCATGCCCCTCCCCTGTCCACACAACACTACCGCCTAACGAACAGCCACATCCAGGGCACGCCCACCTCCAAACACTGCCAATTCACGGACGCACGCACACACACACACACACACACACACACACACACTCACTTTCTCGACACCTTTCTGTACGGAGGGTGCGTCATCTCGACCGTGACAGAGTGACGGCAACTATCGACGATCCATTTCCCCCCACTGGTAAAACATGTCCACTAACACCTACATACATCATTCAAGTACACAGACAATAGCATACACACAATGGGAGGGCACACGAACATGGACGGCACGGCACTGTCATACACTCTTCCTCAGAACCATATCAACAAACGTTACGTACATCCGGGAAAGCGAAAGCGAACGCGAAAGCGAAAGCGAAAGCAAAAGCAAAGGCAAAGCCCAATGCAGCCGTCAAAGGTAACGTTCACCACGGCAGACACTTGCAGCCGCGCCGCCGTTAAACGCATTTCAGTGCGGCTCCAATACGCCTCCGACACGGGAACGTTCCGTTGCTCTACGAATGCGTTTCTCCCCTTTTTCCCTTCCTCTCTCTTTTGCCCCCCCTCCTTGCACTCTTGCCTCATTCCTCACGTTCTGCCCAGACATTCCGACCGATCAAAGTCAACCTTTCGTTACCGTTCTCAGCGCGACGGTGTACAACAGTATGACGGGTGTGCCCAAGACTTCGGGTTCAGTTGCGTGACGCCGGTCTATCGCGCCGATCGACAGTTACTCAGGGGGCGACGGATCGGACCACGTCACCGACACACAAAACACTTTCAAACAAACAAATACATACCGGATGGACACAGACAAACACGTGTACAGACATTCGCCAAACAAACGACCGCCGCCGCCGCCGTCGTCGTCTAGCGTGCATCTTGAATGACGACATCGGTGTGCGTGCGTCGTACGCAATCAGTCAGACACGGCTATCAAACATCAGAGTCGAATGGTACATCATCGTGCGTGTCGCCGTACACGTACAGTACAATACAACAACAATGCGTCTTAATGGCACGTTCATTTCAACGTCACTCACACACCTCCACGCTGCAGTTACGTCGCACCATTGTCAAACTCGGCGTACAGCAAAGGGAATAGTGGGCGGCAAAAAAAACCAAACAAAAACACTTCACATTTCACCCTCGCCATGTATGATGTGCAAAAAAAACAAACCCGCAAACGGCCGTCGTTACGGTGACACAAAAGTCGCCGATCGCACTGTCCCCCCTCGCAGACGGGTAACACACACACCCCAACAACACCAATGGGTCAAAAACCACGCCAACGAGGCGTGCCACCATTCCACGCCACGGCGACCAACCTCGTGGCCGTACCCCGCGCAACACGCTTTGACGCGCCCCCCCACCCACAATCAAAATGCACACATACATCACAGCCGTCCACACAAACAACAACAACAATTCCGCCCTTCCCGCAAAAGGCAAGTTGGTGGCCCTGAAAAGGGCCGTTTTGCCGCTCTCGCAACGGAGGAGCCTTCTCCATCCTTCCTTCCATTCCAGAGCCACCTCCTTACTTGGAGCTCGTGTACTTGGTCACCGCCTTCGTGCCCTCGCTCACGGCGTGCTTGGCCAGCTCGCCAGGCAGCAACAGCCGCACAGCGGTCTGGATCTCGCGGGACGTGATGGTCGAGCGCTTGTTGTAGTGCGCCAGGCGAGAAGCCTCGGCCGCAATGCGCTCGAAAATGTCGTTCACGAAGCTGTTCATGATGCTCATCGCCTTCGACGAGATGCCCGTGTCAGGGTGCACCTGCTTCAGCACCTTGTAGATGTAGATGGCATAGCTCTCCTTCCTCTTGCGCTTCTTCTTCTTGTCGCCCTTCGAAATGTTCTTCTGCGCCTTGCCAGCCTTCTTGGCGGCCTTCCCGCTAGTCTTGGGCGGCATCTCGAACCAACGTACGGCAGCAGCAACACCAGTAGCAAGCGCTCCGCTCTAGTCAGCGTCTCCCCACACAGTGGCACCCGCCGCCAGCCGCCGCCGCACCTTTACCAGCTCGCCCTGTTGCGGCCGCCGACCAATGGGGCGCGCGCGCAACCGGCCGCCGCACCCGAGCCCATAAAGCACCCCCACCCCGGCTGCGCCGGCACGCGGCGACGCGACGCACTCCGAGCTGAGATGTCGAGGCGAGAGGACGTGTTTGACGATCGAGCGAAGGGTGTGGCGGATCGCTGTCCGGCGGGGTCAGCTCAGGCGACTGAGTTGCTCCCGTCGGCGGCCCCATCCGGCCCCCCACTTATGACGAACCGGCGCCGACCACTTGACAATGACTTGGACGTTTCTCTTGTTGATGTTTCTCGCTCCCAGGAGCGCATGGAAGTGCGCATGCATAAGCTTGCACATGGGGGTGACTACCCCGGTCGTGAGGACGACGAAGCTGCCATGCTTGCGTACTGCAAGATATGGAAGGCTTCTGCACTGCCGGGCACGGGGCGACAGGCGACAGGTGAGCCGGTGGGGGCCTCGCCAGGCGCACAGGCTGCGTCTCTGGCGACGGCGGTCTCACAGGGTGCGCCACAGGGGCCGACCATGCGAGAGGTCGGTTCACATGTGGCTGCTCCTACGGCCCTGCAACATCAAGAACCCGTAGCCACGCCAGTTTCTGCCGCGCCCTGCGCGAAGGGCTCTACCGCGGTCCGGGCGGTTGCAAAACCAGCCCAAGAGGCCGCCATGATTACCGACGACGACGACTTGCCAGACGCAAATCTTGCGGAGGCCATTGCTGACGCTGACAGACGTGACGCTGACGATGCTCGTGCGCTCCGTAAGCGCCGGGCTGACGCGACGGACGACTCTGACGGCCGCTCCCAAGCCTCCGACACTGCTCGGCCGCGGAAGAAGGCCACTAAGGCCTCCCGCGCCGCCGCTGCCACTGCGGCCCAGGCGGTCGAGACGACGGTGTGCGCGAGGGAGCAGAGGTCCTCCTCTGGGCCTGCTGCTGCGCGCCACTCTGATGAGGACGGTTTTGTTACCCCTGCCAGGCGGCACACGGCAAGGGCGGCTGTCCTACAGCCTGCGCTGCCGCTGCCGACCGCCAACGCCTTTCAGGACGCGCCTGATGATGTCTCTGACGACGCCGGGGTGCCACGCCGGCCTGCTGCGTCGCGCCCCCCGCCGATTGTCGTCCAATGGGACGGCCCTTATCGGCTGTTCGAGCAGAAGATCGCCAGGGTGGCGCCAACTGCCAGCGTCAGGACTGCTGGCAATAATCTCTACCGGCTCCTCACGACTTCTGCTGAGGACTACCGTGCAGTCATGGAGGTCATCTGCAAAGATGGCCTCCATTGCTACACGCACCCATCGGAGCCACTCAAACTGCTGAAGGTGGTGTTCCGCCGCCTCCCCCTCCAGTTTGGGGCGGATTATCTACGCGAAGAATTGGAGGACATGGGCTTCGGCATCCGACACACGGGGCTCATGAACTCCCCACGCACCCACCGACCAATGCCGCTGTACCTGGTTGTCCTTGTTGACAACCTGGAAAATCGCAAGATTTTCCAGGTGCAGCGGGTTGGGCGGGTCGATGTCGCAGTGGAGCCACTGAGGGCCAAGGGCAGGAGGGCCCAGTGTTTCTCCTGCCAACGGCTCGACCATGTGTCGCGCTATTGTTCGATGCCGCCCCGCTGTGTCAAGTGCGGGGCCCAGCATCAGAGCAAGGAATGCCCACTCCCGCGAGAGGACAAACCGACGTGCTGCAACTGCAGTGGCGCGCACGTTGCGAGCTACCGGGGATGTCCGGCCTTCCAACGTGGCCGCCAGCAGCATCGCGGCCGGGCTACCCCTTCCCGCAAGGTGCAGCCTGGCACCAGCTTCGCTGATGCCGCCAAGGGGGGGGCGCCCGCCCCCTCTACTCAGCGGCCTGCTGCCTCTGATGGCGCTGCGCTGCAGCAGCCTGCCCCGTCAGATGTGGCTGCTCCCCCTGCACCCGCGCCTTCCGCACCGGCTGCTTCCCCCCGCCGGCGCCGCCGACGGCCGCGGCGCACCGCCCCTGCGGCGGAACGTCCGGCCACTGCTGCCCCGCGACAGCGGTCTGCCCCTCGGGCTGTGCCGCTGCAAACATCACCTCCTGCGGTCCCACCGCAGCCTGCTGTTCCTGCCTTGGAGGCCGCCCCAGAGGTCCCCACGGCCCCTGATGCAGCTGAGCTCCGCACGCTTTTGCGTTCGTTGAGCCAGCTGCTCGAGCAGCTGCCGGTGTTAGTCACTGCCGTCACGTCCGCCCTCCAGGCCGGCGTTGTTCCTGCGGACCGCCATGGAAAATGAGCATATACATGGGCTCACCGTGTGCGGCTTTAACGCACGCGGCTTAGTTCCCCAACAAGGGGAATTCCGTCAATTCCTCCGAGATGAGGCGATAGACATCTGCCTCGTCTGTGAGACGTTTTTTAAACCTGGCGTGGCCGTCGGTGTGGCGAACTATCGCTGCTACCGCACCGACCGGCCCACCCATGGTGGAGGCACTGCCATATATGTGAAAAACTCACTGAAGCACCATGCTGTCCTGCTGCCGCCTCTAGCTGCGGTGGAGGCCACTGGGGTGGCTGTCACCACCACAGCTGGTGTCATTACCTTCATCGCTGTCTACAGGCCACCAAGGGGCCATCTCCTGGAGGCCGACCTTGATGCCCTCCTAACGCTGCGTGGGAAACTTTTCATTGCGGGTGACTTAAATGCCAAGAGCCCGCAATGGAATTCTCGAGTCACCAACGTCAGCGGGCGACGCCTTCTCCGCGTCACTCAACGCCACGGCGCTCTAGTTCTGGGTCCATTTGACCATACATTCTTTCCCAACAGAGGCCAGCCCGACGTGCTCGACGTCGCAGTCCTGAAAGGCGTCGGGCACTTTACGTCGGCTACTGTCCGCTGCGCCCTGTCATCTGACCACCTTCCGGTGGTCTACGATATGGACGTTGTCGGCGCCTCCCTGCCGCCTGCTCGCCGCACCTTCCGCGGAATTGACGAAGCCAGATTCCAAGCCGAACTGCTCGGCCGCTTTGAAGATGCCCCAGATCCTGCCCTGGAGGGGGCCGATGCTGCGCTGGCCTTTTTCACGCGGCACACCCTTAGCGCTGCTGCCGCTGCATCTCCCCGACAGCCGCGGCGGCCCCGAGAGATGTCTCGGCAGCTTCCTCCGCACATACTGGAGGCTATAACGGCCAAAAACCGCCTCTTTCGCGAGTGGCAACTCACTAGGCAGCCTGAGACCAAGCGTCGCCTCAATCGGGCACGGCGCGAAATCCGGGCCGCCATCGACCAACACCGAAACCGTGACTGGGCTGGCCTTGTGGCCACCCTGAACACGACTGATGGGAGTGCCTGGCGGACCGCCAAGCGCTTCCTCCGCCGCCATCAGCCTGTTCCTCCGCTCCATGTCGGCGGCGAGGTTGTCTGCGCCCCGGACGCCAAGGCCAACGCACTCGCAGACGTGTTCGCCGACAACTTCCGACCGGTCGCGGATGTTTTCGACGCCGAACACGTCCAACTCGTGGAAAACCACCTACCAGTTTTCCTCGCCGCCAGGGCCGCTGATGATGTGATCACGCCCGTCACAGCTGAAGAGGTTGGACTCCAGCTCCGCCGCCTCAACCCGAAGAAGGCAGGTGGCTCTGATGGAGTCACAAACCACCTCCTGCGGCTACTGCCGCCGGCACTCTATCAGCCACTAGCGGACACTTTTAACTGTGTCCTCAGCTCCGGGATCTACCCTTCCGCGTGGAAACACGCGGAAGTGGTGGCTATCCCAAAGGCCGGCAAGGATCCGCGCCAGGTGGAGCATTACCGGCCGATCAGCCTGCTCCCGTCTCTCTCCAAGATTTTTGAGAGATTGTACGTGGAGCGGCTGTGGCGCCACGTCACCGCTGAAGGGCTCCTTCCAGCTGAGCAGTTCGGATTCCGGCGGGGCCACTCGACCACGCACCAGCTCCTACGCCTGGTGGAACAGGCGATGAGGGCGCTGGAGACGCGGGAGTACCTTGGGGCGGTACTCCTAGACGTCTCCAAGGCGTTCGACAGCGTGTGGCACGAGGGCCTCGTGTACAAGCTCCTTGTACATGGGGTCCCGACGTCGCACGCACTTCTACTGCGGTCCTACCTAGAGGGCCGCACCTTCCACGTCAGGGCCGCCGGCGGCACATCCACCGACCGGCCGATTCGTGCAGGGGTACCGCAGGGGTCGGTTCTCGGCCCCCTGCTGTACACCTTGTACACCGCCGACGCACCGCGGGTGGCACGCGTGGAGTTGGCTCTTTACGCCGACGACACTGCGCTGTTCACCCGCAGCATGAACGTGGTCGCGATGTGCCGCCGACTCCAACTTGCGTGCGACGTCCTGGGGGCGTGGTCCACCAAGTGGCGTCTCAAATTCAACGCCGCCAAGAGCCAGGCGGTCGTCTTCACTCGGAGACGACTGCCTCCTGCCCTGCCGCCTGTCTCGATCTCGGGAGGCCCCATCCCGTGGTCACCAACAGGCCAATACCTCGGTGTGCGGCTGGACCGGCATCTCACCTGGCTACCGCACATCCGCGACATCAGGGGGCGGGCGATTGGGCGTCTCCGGGCGCTCTACCCGCTGCTGAACCCCTCGTCCACTCTCCCCCCTCGGCACGGCCTGACCGTGTACTTGGCCCTCGTCCGGCCGGTACTCGAGTACGCCGCCGTGGTGTGGGGGAATGCTGCTCCATCGCACGTTGCGATGCTCCAGCGTGTCCAAAATCGGGCGCTGCGACTCGCACTTCACAAGCCGCCTCGGTACCCCACGAGACTGCTTCATGAGGAAGCTGGCGTTCCGTTGCTACGGGATCGCATCAGGCAGTCCGCCAGGGTGTTCTATGCCTCTGCAGGACACTCTGGCAGTCATCTTATACGTGGACTGGGACACCAAGTCCACCGCAGGCCAACCACGCGCTGGCCTGATCTGCTGCGGGAGTAGCTTCTCCCGCAGCAGCTATGACGCATTTAAAGCAGCGTCCGCCCTCACGTGGGCGCTCACATAGGCCAAACCAACAGTGAGGCCACACAACAGCTCTAGAGGTCCAAACAGGAACAGCAGCTTCGCTGCTTAGCCTGTCCCTCCTCCTGGTAGATGAAACCAGTGAATTGCAGTGCAGTGCAGTGCAGTGCAGTGCGCCGGCACGCACTCCGCTGCTCGACTCGCTGCCGCTCGCACCGGTCGTTTTCGTTTCCGTTTCGTGTGCACCGTCGCTAGCCCATCGCCATGTCCGGACGCGGAAAGGGAGGCAAAGTCAAGGGCAAGTCAAAGTCCCGCTCAAGCAGGGCTGGGCTCCAGTTCCCGGTCGGCAGAATCCACCGCCTCCTGCGCAAGGGAAACTACGCAGAGCGCGTCGGCGCCGGGGCGCCCGTCTACCTCGCCGCCGTCATGGAGTACCTCGCGGCTGAGGTGCTCGAGCTGGCCGGAAACGCGGCCCGCGACAACAAGAAGACGCGCATCATCCCGCGCCACCTGCAGCTTGCCATCCGCAACGACGAGGAGCTCAACAAGCTCCTGTCGGGCGTCACCATCGCACAGGGTGGTGTCCTGCCCAACATCCAGGCCGTCCTGCTGCCAAAGAAGACCGAGAAGAAGGCCTAAAGGAGGCCAGGCAATCGCAGCGCCGCGTGCTCCCCTGCACGCAACGCGCTTTGCCGGCTCGGCCCACAACAATCGGCCCTTTTCAGGGCCACCACACAAACCTACGTCCAAAGCAAAATTGCAGTCGTCCTCGCCGCACCTTGTTTTGTTTTAACTTTGCACTGTCACAGCACAGCCGCCGCCGGCGCACGTCCGCCATCTTGTCGCCCACACAGCCCGTGTGGCCCAACACACACACACACACACACACATTTTGCACGGTCGCAGTCGCCTTCCAAACCGACAACGGCAGCAATAATGACCATTGTTAAAGGGAGGCGTGTCGACACACCGCCCTCCACTCCCGCGCGCAACGGCCGTCGACACGAACGAAACAGCTGATCCGGCCGCCTATGCCCACACGCCTTGCCTCGGAAACCCCAACGCCGCCGCAAACAAACACACAGAGCCAAACCACGCAAGCAAATAATCACCGCCTCTCGCACAACAACACACAGCCCGCCATCTCCGTCGCGATCGATACAAAGACACACAAACGAAGCAGCTCCACACACAGCCAGCCACATGACACGTTTCCTTTCCTTCTCCCCTCCCAGTCACATCACGTCGCTCAAACGGAAAGAAAGAAAGAAACAAACAAACAACACAGCGCACACACGCAGCAACAACACAGACTCTTTCGCACTTTTCAACTTCCGAACAGTGTGGTGGCCCTGAAAAGGGCCGTTTTCTAGTCTCTCCCACCCACAAGCACGGCCGCGGGAAGGCCAGCGCCCGCTGCGACGCAGCCTAACCGCCGAAACCGTACAGGGTGCGCCCCTGCCTCTTCAGGGCGTACACCACGTCCATGGCCGTCACAGTCTTGCGCTTGGCGTGCTCAGTGTACGTCACCGCGTCGCGGATCACGTTCTCCAGGAACACCTTCAGCACCCCGCGGGTCTCCTCGTAGATCAGACCAGAGATGCGCTTCACGCCGCCCCTGCGAGCCAGGCGGCGGATGGCGGGCTTCGTGATGCCCTGGATGTTGTCGCGCAACACCTTGCGGTGCCGCTTGGCGCCACCCTTGCCGAGCCCCTTTCCTCCCTTGCCGCGGCCTGTCATCCTTCCTTCCTCGGGCAAAGCAAAACGTGCACAAACAGCGGCTGCAGCGGCTGGCGAGTCGGCTACGGTCTGCGCCCAGCGCGCCCGCCGCCCCCCTATATAGACTCTGGCCCGCCCTCCCCCCACCACGCGCAACCGAGGGCATATAAGCGCAGCACGGAGGCGCGCGGGCCCGTTGTCAAGGCAGCACCGGACGCCGCGCCACACCTAACCTCCACGCACGCCGCTCCGCTACCGCTACCGCCATGGCCCGCACAAAGCAAACGGCCCGCAAGTCCACCGGCGGAAAGGCGCCGCGCAAACAGCTCGCCACCAAGGCGGCGAGGAAGAGCGCGCCCGCCACCGGAGGCGTCAAGAAGCCCCACCGCTACAGGCCGGGCACCGTCGCCCTGCGAGAAATCAGGCGCTACCAGAAGAGCACAGAGCTGCTCATCCGCAAGCTGCCATTCCAGCGCCTAGTGCGCGAGATCGCCCAGGACTTCAAGACCGACCTGCGCTTCCAGAGCTCCGCAGTCATGGCCCTGCAGGAGGCCAGCGAGGCCTACCTCGTCGGCCTCTTCGAAGACACCAACCTGTGCGCAATCCACGCCAAGCGCGTCACCATCATGCCCAAGGACATCCAGCTCGCGCGCCGCATCCGCGGCGAGCGCGCCTAAACCGCGCCGCGGCACCGCACCGCACAAACAAAAACGGCCCTTTTCAGGGCCACTAACATCTCTCCGTCGCGAGCAAACTTTGTCGGTCGCCTGCCTCTCGCCCCGCAACCCAAAAACAAAAACCACCACTTCCCGTCCGTCCGCCACACCCGCTCACTCTGCCTGCCTGCTAGCAGCGCGCAACAATCACACATCATCCCTCCCCGGCGCTCAAAGCGCACAATACCCAACGGCCGACGTCACACCGCACGGGTGGCTGGCCGGCCGCCGCTTTCGTTTCGAAAACAAAAAAAACCCGCACTCCACTCCGACGCGCTCGCTCGCTCTACACGCCACCGAAATCCCCGCCGACTCCTTCCGCATCTCAACGTGCCCCCCGTTGCAAAACATAACACACACACACACAAAGGAACAAAACAAAGACCAGACACGACTCGACAAGACAGACATCCGAGAAGAACGAACGCAGGCAAGCCAACCAACGTATTCAAACTAAACAACGTGACAGAAAACCAACCGTCGGCCGCCGCCACAAACACGGCGACAATCAACCACGACAACAACAACAACAACAACAACAACAACACCGCTTACCGCTACCGCCGCCCACACCCGCCACCGACCCCCGCAATCCAACCACCACGGCACGCAAACAGCATCCCCACGGGCATACAGACAGACACCCACACCAAACGCAACACGACAATCAAAACCTTCCCCGACGTGCTTTGATGGCCCTGAGAAGGGCCGTTTTGGGCCGCGCGTCTCTTGCGCGCCACTAGACGACGACGGGGGGTGGGGACGACGGAGTCAAGCGCCAAACCCTTCCTTTCCCCCATCTCTTTCTCCTCTACTCTACTTCTTCTTCTTGGGCGAAGCCTTCGCCTTAGACGGCGTCGTCGCCTTCTTCGGGCGCGGCGCCTTCGGCTTCTTCGTCGGAACCTTGGCGGCCTTCTTCGCCTTCGACGGCGACTTGGCCTTGGCCGGCTTGGCCGCAGCCGCCTTCTTCGCACCCGCGGGAGCGGCCGACGCCGCAGACGCCTTCTTGGCGGCGCCCGCCTTCCGACCGGTCGCCGCCTTCACGCCACCAGCCTTCTTTGCGCCGGCCGCACGGGCGCCCTTCTTCTCCTTGCTGGCCGGAGCGGCGCGCTTCTTCTTGGCACCGCCAGCACGAGCCTTGCCGCCCTCGGCCGCCCCCCCGCCGCCGGCGCCGGCAAGCTTGAACGAGCCGGACGCGCCCTTCCCCTTCGTCTGCACCAGCTCGCCCGCCACGACGGCCGACTTGAGGTACTTCTTGATAAACGGCGCCAGCTTCTCCGCGTCCAGCTTGTAGTGCGCGGCTATGTACTTCTTGATCGCCTGCAGCGACGACCCGCCGCGCTCCTTCAGACTCTTGATGGCGGCCGTCACCATCTCAGAGGTGCGCGGGTGCGCAGGCTTGGCGCGCGGCTTCTTCGCAGACGACGCAGACTTGGCCTTCTTCGTAGTGCCGGTGGCGGCGGGTGCCGCAGCAGTCTCGTTCGTAGCCGCCTGATCTGCCATTTCGACGACGCGCGTAACACACAGCGAGAGCGAGCGGGACGGCAGGCACGCAAGCACAGCACAGCAGCAGAGCAGAGAATCACAAGGCCCAGCCAGTGTCGCGGGCGGGCGCGGACGGCCGAGAGAGCGGCCGCCACTCTGCGCGCCGCCGCGCCGCGCCTCCCGCGCTTGCTACCGCCCAACGTCCGACAGCCTGTGCGGAGCAGCCCCAAACCTGCGCCACAACCGCCCGCGCCTTTCAAACCACCGAGGATGGGGCTACACACAGCCACACCACAGTCGCCAACCAGTCGCCACGGCAGCGCCGCAAACCACGGCCAAACTGCAGCTACCGCGCGCTACAGCCTGGGTCGGCCCGCCGAGAATCGCCGCCCCCGCCCAAATGCCGCCCCCACAGCCCCAGCCGACGACCCGCCACAATGGCCAAACCTTCGGCAAAACTCCCACACCGTCGCCGCGGCAGCCCGGCCAGCGCGGCCGGCGCCACAGCCACACAAGCCGAGGCGTGCGGCGATGACGGCCGTGCAAACGCGCCTCCGCCGCCCCATCGCCTTCCGTCGCCCTCCCGCCGTTTCCCGATCGGCCCGCAGCCGTCGGGCCACATCGCGCGCCGTCCTCCTCCTCTCGCCCGCCAACATTCACAGCCGTTTCTCAACAATTGCCCGCCGCAAACGGACGCCGCCTGCGCAACAGGCGCCGCCGCCCCTCGCCGCTTCCGACCCAACCCCTCGACCGAGGCAAACCGCAATCCGAATCTACAGACCAACCCAATCTGCCGTCAAGCACACACGACAGCCGACCTTACACGTTACGCGTTACACATTACGTTTACACGTCTACGTTAGGTTAGGTTAGGTTAGGTGGACGTGGGTTAGGTTAAGGGGACTTGGGTTAGGTTAAGCGTCAAACTTAGGTTAAGCATTCAAACACGTCAGGCGTCAGAGGTTAGGTTAGGTTAGGTTAGGTTACACGTTAGGTTAAGGGGTCAGTGCTAGGTTAAGAAGCGTCAAACGTAGGTTAAAAAAGCGTTCAAACGTGAGGCGTGAGCCGGACAGCTTACCTTACGTAGACGTTAGGGGCTCACAGGCTGAGCTCACCTCGCCACACCACAGGTTAGGTTCGGTTCGCTCGGCTCAGCGTAAAGCGCCGAGGTCAGGGTTACGTTCGTTCACCTTCGGGCGCCACACTTTCGGTTGAAAGGTCGCGACGGGACGACGTCGGCAGGCACGCCGCAAACGAACAAAAACGTACAGACGACGTCGGAAACCGCCGACAGACGGGGGAGCAGCACGACCACGACCAGACACCGAGCGCGAACGAGACACACGCGAACCACCCCCACCGGCCAAAGGGCACCACACAACAACCCAGAGCACCACGTGTCGACACCAGAGCAACCCGCCGCTCACGCGACATGGGCTGGCACCGAAGGGCAACCGCCCGCAACTGCGCTTTCCGCGCCGGCCCGGATGCACGTCGTGCTACAACAACACCACTACCGTACACAGCCGCTGTTCACAACATCACTATCAATGGCGCGCCCGCGGCTCGCCGCCGTCGCAGTCGCAGCCCCAACGCCAGCACTTTTGCACCACCATTCACACGCACCGCAACACAGCTCGCCGACACAGCCGAACAAAACAAACACCACACAACAACAGCAACAACGCCGCCGCCTCTACTTGTGCCGGCGACCCACCCCGCCGATGGCGCACCTTTCGCCAGCCGGCAATCGACACACACGCACCCACCCACCGGGGCCCAGTGCAAAAAAAAACACACAAAAACAAAAAAACCAAACAACACAAACGACACGGGAAGCGCACACCGCCACTTCGCGCGCACGCCACCAACCAGTCGTCGTCTCAAAATAACAAACACAAACAAAATAAACTAACAACTAGGGCAACACAAAACAAAAACGCCTCGCACGAACCGCCCACAAAAAGGACAAGCACACGCACAGCCTCTGCTGACGACCACGACGCAGCGGCACGCTGCTCCTGTCCCGCGCCCCGCGCCCCACTCGATTCACAACTCACGCGACACCGTCAACGACGGGCTCGCTTCCCGCAACCTACCACCTTTCCGCCACGACGCACAGCCCCAGCCAGCCCCACCCGACGACGCCCGTGGCAACGACTGCACTTTCACCACCGCCTCCCCCTTCCCCCCCCCAAAACACACACACACACACACACACACACACACACACACACACACAGCCAGCCAAAAACGCACTCGCGACCCACACATGCACGTGCATCGGCACACGCCAACCAGTCAACGTCGACAACCACACGCAAGGCTCGAAACGAAACCGGCGTCCTTCCACGTTGCCATCACGCTACGCGACACAAGACACAAGGAACCAACACAACAGCCGGCCCCACTAATTCCCACTCTCACGCCGCAAAAAGCACACCGAAACCGCCAAACGCACGCACATTCCCCTTCGCACTGACACCACCGACCGGCTCGCTACCACACACCTCTCGGCAGCCGTTTCACGCCAATTCGCCACACAGTCGACAAGCGCCCGCCCTGTACGGCACACGCAACGACGCAGCGCAGCAAAGGGCGCCCGCAACACATACCTCTCCGCCGCCCGACGCGCCAACCGCCACACCACACCGCCAGCCACTCGCAAATTGTGCACTGCCACCAGCCACACGTCCAACACGCCGCGCCGCCTCCGGCCACCCGCCAGGGGGCGCTCACGTCCGCGACAACAGCGCGGCCCGCCGGGCCGGGCCGAACCGAACCGAGCCGCCGCTGCTCTGCACTCGGCACGGCCACACCCTGCTGCAGACCGGGCTCGTCTCTCTGTACGCGTCTGCCTGCGCATCAACACAACACGACCTTTTATATTTTTTTTTTTCCTCTCTACCGCCATCCCTTCTTCTCGCGTTTTACTCGTTGTTGCAGCAGCGGCGCCACACCTACACATCCACAGCCCCAGCCGAGCCGGCCTCACCTCAGGGCCCGCCGCCAGCGTCTCCTCCTCGGGCACAGGTGCGGTGCTGTGGCCGCCCATCCAACCGCATTGCTGGCCGTCCAGCCACCAGGCGTTCCCACTGCCGCGAGCCACGCCGCGCACCGACCCTGCTGCAGAAAACGAAGCATAGCCAGAGACCGACCGATACACAAAGCAAGCCGTCGCCTCGCCTCTTGTCCTTCCTGCCTTCCTTCCGCCCCCGCCCTTCTCACACCACCGCCTCTCCACTTTCGCCCCCCCCCCCCCCCCTCCTTTTTTTTTTTTTTTTTTTTTTCTTCTTTCTTTCTTTCTTTGGCCCTCTCTCCTTCCCGCCATGGCGGTTACGGCACCGCCTGCAGCGGCAGATTTTTTGCGCCCACACGCCTACTCCTACCACCATTAACCTTGCCCTGCCCTGCCCATCAACGTCGCAGTCGAACCGACGCTTGCCAACACACTGCCCACGTTCCTTTCTCTTTTCGGCCTACGCCCATTACGCGCCGCCGCCACAGCACCTTCCCTTCCCACAACACACCGACGTCATCACACGCACCCAAAACAGGGGCCACGACCGTGTTCCTCGCCCACTCCCATCCCGCACGGTACGCACATTCCCAACTACTACCGCGCACCCTCCCTTTCCAATCTGTGTGTCTCTGTGTCTGTGTCCTGTCCGCGCGTGACGCCTCTCAACATCCGCCGTCCCCCGTCCCCCGTCCCGTTTTCGCCCCCATGCCGTCGTCGCGCCGCCTCCTCCCCGTCCACCGCCGCCCCTGTCCGCCCCGCACCACACCATACACCGCTGCTTGTCCCGGCCGTTGCCACCAAAGGCGCCGACCGCAAACGCGCCACGCCGCAGCCCCCGTGCGTCTCGCGCTCGCTTGCATCTCCGTGCCGACGCTGCCTCTCTTCCCACTCGCACTCGACCTCGACAACACAGTCTTTGGCTCCGCCACTGCGTGTTCCGGTGGTACGCACGCTGCAACACGTATGTATTCATTACCAGAGCGATGGCGAGGCATGACAGCATCTCTGTCTGACCAGAGAGTTCTTTATCGCTGCTAGTCGGCGCTTGGACCGCGCCAGACGACAGTAGTGGCACGCACCGGGTCGCCAGGAACAGTTGTTATATATATTGTAGCGCGAGTCGGGAGAGGTAGTAGTCGGTCGACAGTAGTAGCGGGTGGACGGTTGTACTGAGCGGGCGTCGGCGGCGTGCTCTGCTCGTCTCGCGACTCTGGTCACGGTTCGGGACGATGTATAGTATATTGTGTTATAATCAAAAAGGTGGTGTGACGCTGCATTGCGCAAATCTGATAACGTATGTTCATTGTACTTATTTTGTTCAACAACAAAAGCCCCACTATTACTGTTTTTCTAAAGTAACTTTTGTCTCTTAACGAAAAACATTCACTTTTTAAAGACTACGTCCTATGGCATTTCCCTCCAAGGAGTGCAATTAATTACCAGCCAGCACTCATTCATTGCACACAGCTGTGTAAGGGGTATCTACAATTGAGGAGCGGATATAAATGCAATTTTTTTTTTGTTTTTTTTTCTTTTGTGTGTGTGTTGTAACCTCCCAGCAAAATTTAAAATAATGGACAATGTTATTTACGGATGCTAATGGACATTGCGCTAATTGTAACCTCGCCCACAATGAGAGGTATTGAAAATGGCAACAAAAATGTGAAATTCGCAATCTGACTCAAATATAAAGTCTTCACACAACATTTAAAAAAGTCCGTTCAGTGACAAGAAACTTCAATTAAACCGAAATATCGGTCTTTGGCCCTGTGCAAAACAATCAGAATTAAAGTCTTACCTCCGAATAAATGGATGTCACATTTCTGCTCTGGTTGTTGCGCAGCGCTTGGAGGAACTGCATTGCAAATAATAATATTCTCTCTTTTTTTTTGTGATTTTAGTGACATTTTTCTTCAAAGAAGTGGAATGAAATGTGAAGTGCAACGAACTCTTTAGTTCAATAAAAAATTAAATGTTTGAAAAATGCTTTTGAAATAAAAATTATTATTGGGGAACTTGTTGGAGAATAATTACAATAAATACAATTTTTCATTATCTAATGATTATATTAATTAACAGTATACCTTATTCACCATCTTGACCAGTGTTGCCGACCGCCTACATCACAACAACCGCACTCGGCTGCTACTACTGACCGACCGCTCTGCATGACGACTATTAGCGTACTGCACGCGACGACTACTGACTGACTGACTGACTGACTGAGAACCGCTCGCAACACTCGCGCAGTCCAGCGCAAACTCTCTGGTCACAGATGCTACAATGTCTCGCCATCGCTACTATGTTACATACGTGTTTCAGTGTCTTTTTCATTGGGGTAACGATCTTTGGCTCTTTTTATTCTGAATACAGGGCCAAAGGTCAACGCTGCTGCCCTTATACAATTTATCAGGTTTCATTATGTCTGTTGCAATGTTACATACGGTTCACTCTTTCATTAATATTATCGTTGGGTTTGTTTTGTAGGGACGTTAACATTCTGGCACATTTTTATTATCATCGGACTCTCTGCTATTTGTGCAGGGAGGTTATGCCTGGGTCCATTTCCATTTCCATTTACATTTTAATATTGATAGACTTTTTGTTTTCTTTTTTGTTTCTTGTTGTTTTTCCTTCTTTTTTTTTGTTTTGTTTTTCCCGCTCTCACCACCACCGCCGCATCACGCCTTCCGTTTTCTTGGTTTCTTTTCTGTTCTTCAACTGCTTCAACATCACCGCGCCCCATTTCCACACCACAGCCATCAGCCTCCAAGACGGGCGGGCGCAGTGTGCCATTTCCGGCGCACAAGCACACCCGTACGGTACTCTCCTCGCCCCCACGCCACCAACAACACAGCGACCACGCGGCTTTCAGGCATGGCACGGCATGGCACGGCACGGCACGGCACGGCACCGGCGAAATGCGCCGCCCCCGCCCCTCCGCGCATCCGTCCGTCTCGCCACGTTCACTGACAGCCGCGTCTGCGGCTACACCACGACAACCACAACACAACACCGCTCCCCTCCCTGGCAACTCACATTGTTTTTCTCCTCCTCTTTTGCACAAACCACAACGCCGAGCACAGGCGCAAGCCACCCACACCCCGCGCCCCTCCCCGTCCCGTCTTTGGCCGCCGCTCCTCGTTTCCTCGTTTGCCCCCTCCCATCTCCCGAAATGCCATGCCAGCAGCGTTACGCATGCCCCTCCCCTGTCCACACAACACTACCGCCTAACGAACAGCCACATCCAGGGCACGCCCACCTCCAAACACTGCCAATTCACGGACGCACGCACACACACACACACACACACACACACACACACTCACTTTCTCGACACCTTTCTGTACGGAGGGTGCGTCATCTCGACCGTGACAGAGTGACGGCAACTATCGACGATCCATTTCCCCCCACTGGTAAAACATGTCCACTAACACCTACATACATCATTCAAGTACACAGACAATAGCATACACACAATGGGAGGGCACACGAACATGGACGGCACGGCACTGTCATACACTCTTCCTCAGAACCATATCAACAAACGTTACGTACATCCGGGAAAGCGAAAGCGAACGCGAAAGCGAAAGCGAAAGCAAAAGCAAAGGCAAAGCCCAATGCAGCCGTCAAAGGTAACGTTCACCACGGCAGACACTTGCAGCCGCGCCGCCGTTAAACGCATTTCAGTGCGGCTCCAATACGCCTCCGACACGGGAACGTTCCGTTGCTCTACGAATGCGTTTCTCCCCTTTTTCCCTTCCTCTCTCTTTTGCCCCCCCTCCTTGCACTCTTGCCTCATTCCTCACGTTCTGCCCAGACATTCCGACCGATCAAAGTCAACCTTTCGTTACCGTTCTCAGCGCGACGGTGTACAACAGTATGACGGGTGTGCCCAAGACTTCGGGTTCAGTTGCGTGACGCCGGTCTATCGCGCCGATCGACAGTTACTCAGGGGGCGACGGATCGGACCACGTCACCGACACACAAAACACTTTCAAACAAACAAATACATACCGGATGGACACAGACAAACACGTGTACAGACATTCGCCAAACAAACGACCGCCGCCGCCGCCGTCGTCGTCTAGCGTGCATCTTGAATGACGACATCGGTGTGCGTGCGTCGTACGCAATCAGTCAGACACGGCTATCAAACATCAGAGTCGAATGGTACATCATCGTGCGTGTCGCCGTACACGTACAGTACAATACAACAACAATGCGTCTTAATGGCACGTTCATTTCAACGTCACTCACACACCTCCACGCTGCAGTTACGTCGCACCATTGTCAAACTCGGCGTACAGCAAAGGGAATAGTGGGCGGCAAAAAAAACCAAACAAAAACACTTCACATTTCACCCTCGCCATGTATGATGTGCAAAAAAAACAAACCCGCAAACGGCCGTCGTTACGGTGACACAAAAGTCGCCGATCGCACTGTCCCCCCTCGCAGACGGGTAACACACACACCCCAACAACACCAATGGGTCAAAAACCACGCCAACGAGGCGTGCCACCATTCCACGCCACGGCGACCAACCTCGTGGCCGTACCCCGCGCAACACGCTTTGACGCGCCCCCCCACCCACAATCAAAATGCACACATACATCACAGCCGTCCACACAAACAACAACAACAATTCCGCCCTTCCCGCAAAAGGCAAGTTGGTGGCCCTGAAAAGGGCCGTTTTGCCGCTCTCGCAACGGAGGAGCCTTCTCCATCCTTCCTTCCATTCCAGAGCCACCTCCTTACTTGGAGCTCGTGTACTTGGTCACCGCCTTCGTGCCCTCGCTCACGGCGTGCTTGGCCAGCTCGCCAGGCAGCAACAGCCGCACAGCGGTCTGGATCTCGCGGGACGTGATGGTCGAGCGCTTGTTGTAGTGCGCCAGGCGAGAAGCCTCGGCCGCAATGCGCTCGAAAATGTCGTTCACGAAGCTGTTCATGATGCTCATCGCCTTCGACGAGATGCCCGTGTCAGGGTGCACCTGCTTCAGCACCTTGTAGATGTAGATGGCATAGCTCTCCTTCCTCTTGCGCTTCTTCTTCTTGTCGCCCTTCGAAATGTTCTTCTGCGCCTTGCCAGCCTTCTTGGCGGCCTTCCCGCTAGTCTTGGGCGGCATCTCGAACCAACGTACGGCAGCAGCAACACCAGTAGCAAGCGCTCCGCTCTAGTCAGCGTCTCCCCACACAGTGGCACCCGCCGCCAGCCGCCGCCGCACCTTTACCAGCTCGCCCTGTTGCGGCCGCCGACCAATGGGGCGCGCGCGCAACCGGCCGCCGCACCCGAGCCCATAAAGCACCCCCACCCCGGCTGCGCCGGCACGCACTCCGCTGCTCGACTCGCTGCCGCTCGCACCGGTCGTTTTCGTTTCCGTTTCGTGTGCACCGTCGCTAGCCCATCGCCATGTCCGGACGCGGAAAGGGAGGCAAAGTCAAGGGCAAGTCAAAGTCCCGCTCAAGCAGGGCTGGGCTCCAGTTCCCGGTCGGCAGAATCCACCGCCTCCTGCGCAAGGGAAACTACGCAGAGCGCGTCGGCGCCGGGGCGCCCGTCTACCTCGCCGCCGTCATGGAGTACCTCGCGGCTGAGGTGCTCGAGCTGGCCGGAAACGCGGCCCGCGACAACAAGAAGACGCGCATCATCCCGCGCCACCTGCAGCTTGCCATCCGCAACGACGAGGAGCTCAACAAGCTCCTGTCGGGCGTCACCATCGCACAGGGTGGTGTCCTGCCCAACATCCAGGCCGTCCTGCTGCCAAAGAAGACCGAGAAGAAGGCCTAAAGGAGGCCAGGCAATCGCAGCGCCGCGTGCTCCCCTGCACGCAACGCGCTTTGCCGGCTCGGCCCACAACAATCGGCCCTTTTCAGGGCCACCACACAAACCTACGTCCAAAGCAAAATTGCAGTCGTCCTCGCCGCACCTTGTTTTGTTTTAACTTTGCACTGTCACAGCACAGCCGCCGCCGGCGCACGTCCGCCATCTTGTCGCCCACACAGCCCGTGTGGCCCAACACACACACACACACACACACATTTTGCACGGTCGCAGTCGCCTTCCAAACCGACAACGGCAGCAATAATGACCATTGTTAAAGGGAGGCGTGTCGACACACCGCCCTCCACTCCCGCGCGCAACGGCCGTCGACACGAACGAAACAGCTGATCCGGCCGCCTATGCCCACACGCCTTGCCTCGGAAACCCCAACGCCGCCGCAAACAAACACACAGAGCCAAACCACGCAAGCAAATAATCACCGCCTCTCGCACAACAACACACAGCCCGCCATCTCCGTCGCGATCGATACAAAGACACACAAACGAAGCAGCTCCACACACAGCCAGCCACATGACACGTTTCCTTTCCTTCTCC
>NW_025725141.1:40000-41229 GCF_021461395.2 Schistocerca americana | reverse complement strand
ATAGGTTAGGTTAAGGTACGACATAGGTTAGGTTAAGGTACGACATAGGTTAGGTTAAGGTACGACATAGGTTAGGTTAAGGTACGACATAGGTTAGGTTAAGGTACGACATAGGTTAGGTTAAGGTACGACATAGGTTAGGTTAAGGTACGACATAGGTTAGGTTAAGGTACGACATAGGTTAGGTTAAGGTACGACATAGGTTAGGTTAAGGTACGACATAGGTTAGGTTAAGGTACGACATAGGTTAGGTTAAGGTACGACATAGGTTAGGTTAAGGTACGACATAGGTTAGGTTAAGGTACGACATAGGTTAGGTTAAGGTACGACATAGGTTAGGTTAAGGTACGACATAGGTTAGGTTAAGGTACGACATAGGTTAGGTTAAGGTACGACATAGGTTAGGTTAAGGTACGACATAGGTTAGGTTAAGGTACGACATAGGTTAGGTTACGGTACGACATAGGTTAGGTTACGGTACGACATAGGTTAGGTTACGGTACGACATAGGTTAGGTTACGGTACGACATAGGTTAGGTTACGGTACGACATAGGTTAGGTTACGGTACGACATAGGTTAGGTTACGGTACGACATAGGTTAGGTTACGGTACGACATAGGTTAGGTTACGGTACGACATAGGTTAGGTTACGGTACGACATAGGTTAGGTTACGGTACGACATAGGTTAGGTTACGGTACGACATAGGTTAGGTTACGGTACGACATAGGTTAGGTTACGGTACGACATAGGTTAGGTTACGGTACGATATAGGTTAGGTTACGGTACGATATAGGTTAGGTTAAGGTACACATTGTTGTAAGGAAAGGTTTAATGGGGGGCGGGGCGGGGCGGCCGGTTTGTTGATTGTGATTATAGTAAGTGGATGCCTGCGGCATCATCTGATTTGCCACGTCAGGATGCACCTTTGGCTCATGACAGGCGGCGCTCTCATTCCATGCTTGTGGCAGACCTGTGTCTTTCATTCCTGCCATTGTTTGTGTGCTGTGAGAGGAGGCAGTATTGTGATGTTGGGTGCACCCCTGTGTAGGACATGTGTGGGTGTTGGTGGCTTGGCTGAGCAATGGTGGTTGTCGGGTGGGTGGGATATTCTGTTTTCTGAGTGGACCTCCCAGTCTGGTTATGACAGTGTGGATTGTCTAATGTGGCGGAGAGGATGCACTGGGTGTTGTTCCATGCTGGTGCTTACATATTGTCTGTGTGCGTGT
>NW_025725141.1:27500-30000 GCF_021461395.2 Schistocerca americana | reverse complement strand
ACAGCGTAGGCTAAGTGCTTCGCCATGCGAATGCCAATGAACAACTGCAAATGCCAATGAACAACTGCAAAGGGCATTGAGCATGTACGTCCTGCTGCCATCCACATTACAGTGTATAGCTGCAAGGTGTTTAACATGAAGCGATACACTGGGGACCGGGCAGTGCGAGTAGCAAACTATATTGCGGGGGTTGCAGTTAGGCAACACTACACTAATTTAACGCGTCGTATGACAATTACAGAGCAGGTTAAGGCCCAACGTGTGTTGGGTTAAGGCCCAACGTGTGTTGGGTTAAGGCCCAACGTGTGTTGGGTTAAGGCCCAACGTGTGTTGGGTTACGGCCCAACGTGTGTTGGGTTAAGGCCCAACGTGTGTTGGGTTAAGGCCCAACGTGTGTTGGGTTACGTTAAGGGGCAATGTGGGTTACGTTAAGGGGCAATGTGGGTTACGTTAAGGGGCAATGTGGGTTACGTTACGGCGCAGTATAGGTTACGTTACGGCGCAATATAGGTTACGTTAAGGGGCAATGTGGGTTACGTTACGGCGCAATATAGGTTACGTTACGGCGCAATATAGGTTACGTTAAGGCGCAATATCGGTTACGTTAAGGCGCAATACAGGTTACGTTAAGGCGCAATACAGGTTACGTTAAGGCGCAATACAGGTTACGTTAAGGCGCAATACAGGTTACGTTAAGGCGCAATACAGGTTACGTTAAGGCGCAATACAGGTTACGTTAAGGCGCAATACAGGTTACGTTAAGGCGCAATACAGGTTACGTTAAGGCGCAATGCAGGTTACGTTAAGGCGCAATGCAGGTTACGTTAAGGCGCAATACAGGTTACGTTAAGGCGCAATGCAGGTTACGTTAAGGCGCAATGCAGGTTACGTTAAGGCGCAATACAGGTTACGTTAAGGCGCAATACAGGTTACGTTAAGGCGCAATACAGGTTACGTTAAGGCGCAATACAGGTTACGTTAAGGCGCAATACAGGTTACGTTAAGGCGCAATACAGGTTACGTTAAGGCGCAATACAGGTTACGTTAAGGCGCAATACAGGTTACGTTAAGGCGCAATACAGGTTACGTTAAGGCGCAATACAGGTTACGTTAAGGCGCAATACAGGTTACGTTAAGGCGCAATACAGGTTACGTTAAGGCGCAATACAGGTTACGTTAAGGCGCAATACAGGTTACGTTAAGGCGCAATACAGGTTACGTTAAGGCGCAATACAGGTTACGTTAAGGCGCAATACAGGTTACGTTAAGGCGCAATACAGGTTACGTTAAGGCGCAATACAGGTTACGTTAAGGCGCAATACAGGTTACGTTAAGGCGCAATACAGGTTACGTTAAGGCGCAATACAGGTTACGTTAAGGCGCAATACAGGTTACGTTAAGGCGCAATACAGGTTACGTTAAGGCGCAATACAGGTTAGGTTAAGGCGCAATACAGGTTAGGTTAAGGTACGACATAGGTTAGGTTAAGGTACGACATAGGTTAGGTTAAGGTACGACATAGGTTAGGTTAAGGTACGACATAGGTTAGGTTAAGGTACGACATAGGTTAGGTTAAGGTACGACATAGGTTAGGTTAAGGTACGACATAGGTTAGGTTAAGGTACGACATAGGTTAGGTTAAGGTACGACATAGGTTAGGTTAAGGTACGACATAGGTTAGGTTAAGGTACGACATAGGTTAGGTTAAGGTACGACATAGGTTAGGTTAAGGTACGACATAGGTTAGGTTAAGGTACGACATAGGTTAGGTTAAGGTACGACATAGGTTAGGTTAAGGTACGACATAGGTTAGGTTAAGGTACGACATAGGTTAGGTTAAGGTACGACATAGGTTAGGTTAAGGTACGACATAGGTTAGGTTAAGGTACGACATAGGTTAGGTTAAGGTACGACATAGGTTAGGTTAAGGTACGACATAGGTTAGGTTAAGGTACGACATAGGTTAGGTTAAGGTACGACATAGGTTAGGTTAAGGTACGACATAGGTTAGGTTAAGGTACGACATAGGTTAGGTTAAGGTACGACATAGGTTAGGTTAAGGTACGACATAGGTTAGGTTAAGGTACGACATAGGTTAGGTTAAGGTACGACATAGGTTAGGTTAAGGTACGACATAGGTTAGGTTAAGGTACGACATAGGTTAGGTTAAGGTACGACATAGGTTAGGTTAAGGTACGACATAGGTTAGGTTAAGGTACGACATAGGTTAGGTTAAGGTACGACATAGGGTAGGTTAAGGTACGACATAGGTTAGGTTAAGGTACGACATAGGTTAGGTTACGGTACGACATAGGTTAGGTTACGGTACGACATAGGTTAGGTTACGGTACGACATAGGTTAGGTTACGGTACGACATAGGTTAGGTTACGGTACGACATAGGTTAGGTTACGGTACGACATAGGTTAGGTTACGGTACGACATAGGTTAGGTTACGGTACGACATAGGTTAGGTTACGGTACGACATAGGTTAGGTTAC
>NW_025725141.1:20000-22500 GCF_021461395.2 Schistocerca americana | reverse complement strand
AGCGTGGAGGCGCTGTTGCGGCTTCAGCGGAGCTCGGGAGATGACGTCAAGCTGCTCCACCAGGTGGCTACGTGGATTGAAGACACAGCGACCCGCCGTGGAAAATTGCAGCCCCAGGTACCGGAAGGTTTCACCCACACGCAGGGCAGGCATGGTGGTATTGCCTGCTGTGAAGGTGACATTGCTGTCCACCTTCACCTTCTTCTCGCGCCCTGACGCGACTAAGGCGAGGGTGAAACACTTCCGGGCGTTGATCTGCAGCCCCAGGTGGGCGAGGGCTGCGGTAGCTGCGTCGATGAGGGACTGCAAGCCCCTCGGGGTCGCTGCAAACAGCAAGACGTCATCTGCAAAGGCCGCAGCGTTGACTCTGCGACCGAGGATCCGAGCTCCGATGTGGGAGGGCAGTTGGCCTAAAACGTAGTCCACCGCAAAGTTGAACAGGAGGGGGGAGAGGGGATCGCCCTGGCGAACGCCCCGTGCTGGCTGCACAGACACGCCCACGCCGGCGCCGTCCGCTATCACTGTCGTGCTGCCCTCGTAGCACCGCTCGACATACTCGACAAAGCAATCCGGCAGGCCATGCGCCTTCAGCACGGGGCGAAGGGCAGCATGATCTACCGAATCGAATGCCTTAGATACGTCGATCGATGCCACAAAGACAGAGCGGCAGGAGCGAACTGCGTCGGTGAGAGCAGTGTCCAAGATGAAGGTATTTTCCAACATCCCATCCCGAGGGATGAATGCCCGCTGACGTTCGTCCACAGCACAAGCGCGCATCAGGCGTGACGCGAGAACCTTGTGAAAGGTCCGCGCCAACACCGAGCAGACCGTAATGGGGCGAAAGTCAGCGGGGGATGTTGGTGCAGCCGTTTTCGGGAGAAGGGACGTCCGTGCGCGAAGCAGGCGTTCCGGAAGGGCGCGGGCCAGAAGGAAGAGATTCATCACTTTCACCAGGACTTCGTGCGGCAGACGCCGCAACTCCGCTGGGGTAAGGCCGTCCGGCCCGGCTGCTGATCCCCTGGGCGGCAACGCGGCGGCGACCTCCTCATGTGTGACCGGCCCCCATATGCACTCGAGAGCGACAGGCTCTGAGTGCGGGAGGAGGCGGTCACGAATGAAGCCCGCGGTGGAGATGGGCTTCTTGGTGAAGAGGTCCGCCCAGAAGTCCAGCAGACCAGGGATGGCAGGTGGCGGCTGGAGCAGGGTGCCATCCAAGAGGCCGCGCACGCAACGCGCACGCGACCGTCGGAAGGCATCCTGCGTTCTCGCGTACTCCCAGCGGCGCCGCTTGCGCTTCTGCGTCGGCGGCGCGGCAGGCGGCCGCTTCGATGGTTGGCGCGGCCGCTGTGTCCTGGTGATCGATCTCTCCCCTCTGGACCCGACCGACGCAAGGGCATCCGGGAGCATGCCCAGGATGACATCGGGCGGCGTGCCCCGCCCCAGACCGATGACACGATCCAGGGCAGAGAAACGCTGGGCGGAAGCAGGTAGCCCCGCCAGATGCTCCCAGATGGCGGCGTCAGTCGGCCCCTCCGGCGGCGGCCCGGTGGTGTCGGCCGCGAAGTCCTCGGCTGCGTCGACGGGCGGCGCAGCGGCCTCGCCCGCGTCAGGCAGCGGGCTCGCCGCTCCCCGGCGGGACGCCGGCTCTTCCCCCCGACCGATCTCAAGCGCCTCCATGAATTGGCGGACAAGCTGCTTGTGGGCAGCTTGCCGCCGTCGGCACTTGATTGCCTCAAGCGTTCGGTCGGGGAACATCCTGATGAGCTCTTGATTTACAAAGAAGAACCGGGCGTCCCTCTCGAGGAACAGTTCGGCCTCTGCCTTGGCGAGCGAGAGGACTTCTTCCTCCGTCCACCTCGCGCGATGCCTCTCCGTGACGATCTCCGCGTTGGCGGCCGCAAGATGTTGGCGGCGGCGATGGACCCCGAGACCGTTCTTGGTTGTAAAGCTGCGGTGGCACTCACTACAGGTATACATAGCTGCAAAAGTTACAAGATTTTCGGCACGGCCGGTTGGCCGGCTAGGTGCTGGGGGAGTTGGGGTGGCACCTTCAGCGGAAGGGCCACCACTTATTCTCTGCTTACTGCCCCCAACTAAAAAAGGGATAGTGCGAGGGGGGGCTGGTAACCCCCCCAAGCCCCTGGTGCGGTCTTCCACTCTGCGAAATCAGCGGGCCCACGAGAAGGGGAGAAGACCGCAGGAGAGGAGAGGCTAAGAGGGCTAGGCCCATGTATTGCGCATCACTCTCCCTGTAACTATAACCCAAGGAAGGCACCTCGCAGCAGCAGCACGACTACATCAAGACCGCACTTCGAGAAGCCAAGTCCGGATGCAGCCACACCGCCGCCACTTGGCCACCTTAAGAGAGTCATAGTTACTCCCGCCGTTTACCCGCGCTTGCTTGAATTTCTTCACGTTGACATTCAGAGCACTGGGCAGAAATCACATTGCGTCAACACCCGCTAGGGCCATCGCAATGCTTTGTTTTAATTAGACAGTC
>NW_025725141.1:10000-15000 GCF_021461395.2 Schistocerca americana | reverse complement strand
CTACCATCGACAGTTGATAAGGCAGACATTTGAAAGATGCGTCGCCGGTACGAGGACCGTGCGATCAGCCCAAAGTTATTCAGAGTCACCAAGGCAAACGGACCGGACGAGCCGACCGATTGGTTTTGATCTAATAAAAGCGTCCCTTCCATCTCTGGTCGGGACTCTGTTTGCATGTATTAGCTCTAGAATTACCACAGTTATCCAAGTAACGTGGGTACGATCTAAGGAACCATAACTGATTTAATGAGCCATTCGCGGTTTCACCTTAATGCGGCTTGTACTGAGACATGCATGGCTTAATCTTTGAGACAAGCATATGACTACTGGCAGGATCAACCAGGGAGCTGCGTCAACTAGAGCTGAGCAGCCGGCCGCCCGGGAGTGTGTCCCGGGGGCCCGCGCGAACACGCAAGCGTCCGCTCAATTATTCTGCAAACAGGAGGAGGCTGAGCTCCCCTGCACCATACACCTCGAAACCCTCTCAGGTCCCGGCGGCGCGCAGCGCCGTCCTAAGTACTTGGTCGGGTTCGAGAGAGGCGCAATCGCCCGGAGTTTGGCGAGTAGACGCTTTAGGTGCGACCACCCGTGCTCCCAACTGAGCTTGCCGCTGCCGACAGAGGCCCGGGAGCGTGCTGTCGTGGCATTGCCGGCGGGAGACAACACGCGCCACCTACGGTGACCGGCAGCTCCAACGCCAGCGCCACAGAAGGACAAAAGCCCCACTTGGGTGCCGAAGCGAACTCTCCCAGCACAGCGCACGCGCCAACACGTCCGCACAGCTGCGATACAAACCACCTGCGAGAACCGCAGAGGCGACCGAGCAGCAGACGGCGTCGCGGCGCCGAGCGCCGGGCGGCGGCGCATCCTCAGCGCACACAGTCCTCAATCGGACCAGCACACTGCAGATGTCCACCGCGCTTCGCACCGGGCCCGCGAGGACCTACTTTGGCCGCACGGCGCCGCGTGCAGGGTGCGCCGGCGCGCAGCTGCGCCGCCTGCCGCCTCCGTCGGCCGGCGCGCCTGCCACTGGCCGCCCCCACCAGCCGGCTGTAGCGCGTGCGCCCACGCACCGCACGGCCAACACGCCGGGAGGCCCCCCCTCACCGGCCGGGGACGGTCCCACCCAGCCACCGCCGCGTATCGCTTCACACCCACATGCCATTCACGTTCGTGGGCATGGTGGGTATCGCTGCAACAACCGGTTGGTAGCTCAACCGATCGTCGCCATCACTGATTCACCCCTAGCGAGAACAACCGCACCACAACGGTTTACCAGTTGTTCATTTGCGTAACGTCACCAGCAAACGTAGGCGTCCATCGCCATTTGCAAATTCAACGATTGTTGCATGCCTGTGTCAGGTGTCACGACACACTGTCTGCCCACATACACGCAACAACATGTCCACGCTTAGCGAACACGTGGAAGGTGGCCCCCGTACGTATGCGATGTCCATTGCGCGAACGACTGTCAACCGGCCTCTGTCGCATGTCGCAGATGTGGAACGCAGTGCACCGTGCTATCACGGTGTGTGAGAAGAGACGACTACGTCTGACAACACGCGCCACTACATCAACAGACGGCTCATGCTGATCGCCATCCAGGGCATACCACACTGCAATCCAGCTCTTATAGGGAGACGACACGTAGCTGAGTGCACAACATTTGGACCGCATGGTTCGCCGTTGTTGGCGCAGTCGTTGTACGGTCACATGTACCACGATGTATCATTCAGTACATGAGGACCAATGTGCAGTACAGTGTGTGATTTGGACGTACAACATCAGCGGACAGTTGACACAGGCCGTACCACAGCGTAGGCTAAGTGCTTCGCCATGCGAATGCCAATGAACAACTGCAAATGCCAATGAACAACTGCAAAGGGCATTGAGCATGTACGTCCTGCTGCCATCCACATTACAGTGTATAGCTGCAAGGTGTTTAACATGAAGCGATACACTGGGGACCGGGCAGTGCGAGTAGCAAACTATATTGCGGGGGTTGCAGTTAGGCAACACTACACTAATTTAACGCGTCGTATGACAATTACAGAGCAGGTTAAGGCCCAACGTGTGTTGGGTTAAGGCCCAACGTGTGTTGGGTTAAGGCCCAACGTGTGTTGGGTTAAGGCCCAACGTGTGTTGGGTTACGGCCCAACGTGTGTTGGGTTAAGGCCCAACGTGTGTTGGGTTAAGGCCCAACGTGTGTTGGGTTACGTTAAGGGGCAATGTGGGTTACGTTAAGGGGCAATGTGGGTTACGTTAAGGGGCAATGTGGGTTACGTTACGGCGCAATATAGGTTACGTTACGGCGCAATATAGGTTACGTTAAGGGGCAATGTGGGTTACGTTACGGCGCAATATAGGTTACGTTACGGCGCAATATAGGTTACGTTAAGGCGCAATATCGGTTACGTTAAGGCGCAATACAGGTTACGTTAAGGCGCAATACAGGTTACGTTAAGGCGCAATACAGGTTACGTTAAGGCGCAATACAGGTTACGTTAAGGCGCAATACAGGTTACGTTAAGGCGCAATACAGGTTACGTTAAGGCGCAATACAGGTTACGTTAAGGCGCAATACAGGTTACGTTAAGGCGCAATGCAGGTTACGTTAAGGCGCAATGCAGGTTACGTTAAGGCGCAATACAGGTTACGTTAAGGCGCAATGCAGGTTACGTTAAGGCGCAATGCAGGTTACGTTAAGGCGCAATACAGGTTACGTTAAGGCGCAATACAGGTTACGTTAAGGCGCAATACAGGTTACGTTAAGGCGCAATACAGGTTACGTTAAGGCGCAATACAGGTTACGTTAAGGCGCAATACAGGTTACGTTAAGGCGCAATACAGGTTACGTTAAGGCGCAATACAGGTTACGTTAAGGCGCAATACAGGTTACGTTAAGGCGCAATACAGGTTACGTTAAGGCGCAATACAGGTTACGTTAAGGCGCAATACAGGTTACGTTAAGGCGCAATACAGGTTACGTTAAGGCGCAATACAGGTTACGTTAAGGCGCAATACAGGTTACGTTAAGGCGCAATACAGGTTACGTTAAGGCGCAATACAGGTTACGTTAAGGCGCAATACAGGTTACGTTAAGGCGCAATACAGGTTACGTTAAGGCGCAATACAGGTTACGTTAAGGCGCAATACAGGTTACGTTAAGGCGCAATACAGGTTACGTTAAGGCGCAATACAGGTTACGTTAAGGCGCAATACAGGTTACGTTAAGGCGCAATACAGGTTACGTTAAGGCGCAATACAGGTTACGTTAAGGCGCAATACAGGTTAGGTTAAGGCGCAATACAGGTTAGGTTAAGGTACGACATAGGTTAGGTTAAGGTACGACATAGGTTAGGTTAAGGTACGACATAGGTTAGGTTAAGGTACGACATAGGTTAGGTTAAGGTACGACATAGGTTAGGTTAAGGTACGACATAGGTTAGGTTAAGGTACGACATAGGTTAGGTTAAGGTACGACATAGGTTAGGTTAAGGTACGACATAGGTTAGGTTAAGGTACGACATAGGTTAGGTTAAGGTACGACATAGGTTAGGTTAAGGTACGACATAGGTTAGGTTAAGGTACGACATAGGTTAGGTTAAGGTACGACATAGGTTAGGTTAAGGTACGACATAGGTTAGGTTAAGGTACGACATAGGTTAGGTTAAGGTACGACATAGGTTAGGTTAAGGTACGACATAGGTTAGGTTAAGGTACGACATAGGTTAGGTTAAGGTACGACATAGGTTAGGTTAAGGTACGACATAGGTTAGGTTAAGGTACGACATAGGTTAGGTTAAGGTACGACATAGGTTAGGTTAAGGTACGACATAGGTTAGGTTAAGGTACGACATAGGTTAGGTTAAGGTACGACATAGGTTAGGTTAAGGTACGACATAGGTTAGGTTAAGGTACGACATAGGTTAGGTTAAGGTACGACATAGGTTAGGTTAAGGTACGACATAGGTTAGGTTAAGGTACGACATAGGTTAGGTTAAGGTACGACATAGGTTAGGTTAAGGTACGACATAGGTTAGGTTAAGGTACGACATAGGTTAGGTTAAGGTACGACATAGGTTAGGTTAAGGTACGACATAGGTTAGGTTAAGGTACGACATAGGGTAGGTTAAGGTACGACATAGGTTAGGTTAAGGTACGACATAGGTTAGGTTACGGTACGACATAGGTTAGGTTACGGTACGACATAGGTTAGGTTACGGTACGACATAGGTTAGGTTACGGTACGACATAGGTTAGGTTACGGTACGACATAGGTTAGGTTACGGTACGACATAGGTTAGGTTACGGTACGACATAGGTTAGGTTACGGTACGACATAGGTTAGGTTACGGTACGACATAGGTTAGGTTACGGTACGACATAGGTTAGGTTACGGTACGACATAGGTTAGGTTACGGTACGACATAGGTTAGGTTACGGTACGACATAGGTTAGGTTACGGTACGACATAGGTTAGGTTACGGTACGATATAGGTTAGGTTACGGTACGATATAGGTTAGGTTAAGGTACACATTGTTGTAAGGAAAGGTTTAATGGGGGGCGGGGCGGGGCGGCCGGTTTGTTGATTGTGATTATAGTAAGTGGATGCCTGCGGCATCATCTGATTTGCCACGTCAGGATGCACCTTTGGCTCATGACAGGCGGCGCTCTCATTCCATGCTTGTGGCAGACCTGTGTCTTTCATTCCTGCCATTGTTTGTGTGCTGTGAGAGGAGGCAGTATTGTGATGTTGGGTGCACCCCTGTGTAGGACATGTGTGGGTGTTGGTGGCTTGGCTGAGCAATGGTGGTTGTCGGGTGGGTGGGATATTCTGTTTTCTGAGTGGACCTCCCAGTCTGGTTATGACAGTGTGGATTGTCTAATGTGGCGGAGAGGATGCACTGGGTGTTGTTCCATGCTGGTGCTTACATATTGTCTGTGTGCGTGTTACAGGCAGAGAGTAGTGCGTGATAAGGGTGTGTGGCTGACGTGT
>NW_025725140.1:0-41263 GCF_021461395.2 Schistocerca americana | reverse complement strand
TGCTTTCGTCAAATGCGGCGGAAAACTAACATTTTGTGTGTTGGGAGAGAAGCCGAACGCGAATTCTGCCGTGCTCCTACCTTGCACGAGTGCCAACGGCCATACCATGATGAATACACCGGTTCTCGTCCGATCACCGAAGTTAAGCATCATTGGGCCCGGTTAGTACTTGGATGGGTGACCGCCTGGGAAACCCGGGTGCTGTTGGCTCCCTTCCTTTTCTTTTTGTTTTGTTATTATGTCGCTACCCCTGCCAGCCCAATTTTCAAACTACCTTTCTGTTGTGACAAAGATGCTTCCTTAAGCCTTTTAAACTACTGTAATGGTACGAAAATGCAGTAATTAACTCAGTTTGAGGGAGAATGTGCTAACCAAGTTTGCCAAGAAGACTTTGAAAACGACGAAACAGTACGAATCGGCAGTTGATTTCTGAAATACGTCACCGCCTATTTTTGTGTAAAGTTCCAAATTTGATTTGTAATCACGAATTTATTCCTTAGTCGTCTCGTCTCGTCCCGCAGACGTTTGTCGTGCTTGCGCTGTCATATGGACCACGACCCGAGCGGCAGCGAGCGGCAGTCGAGCAAAGTCGGGACAAGTCGGGACGGGGACAGGGATAGGAATGGCGCGAATGCACTGCAAACTACGCAGACACCTGGTGTGAGGCGAGGCGAGGCGAGGCGAGGCGAGGCGAGGAAGCCCACATCGCTACCAGTGGCGCCCTCCAGCACGACACTGCCACACCCCGCACAGGCCCTCCGCTGGACACCAGGGACAAGATGCGTCCCCCGCAGAAAGGCTGCACGCGCCCAGCGAATGACAGGAGGTGCAACGAGCAACAGTGCGTCTCACACACGCGGCGGTGCGCCCGCTAATTCGGCCGTCGGTCTGCTGGGACGCCGGGCGCGCCCCCCGCGCCGTCCGCGAGGAACTGGCTGTTGCAGAAGGAAGTGCTTTCGTCAAATGCGGCGGAAAACTAACATTTTGTGTGTTGGGAGAGAAGCCGAACGCGAATTCTGCCGTGCTCCTACCTTGCACGAGTGCCAACGGCCATACCATTGTGAATACACCGGTTCTCGTCCGATCACCGAAGTTAAGCATTATTGGGCCCGGTAAGTACTTGGATGGGTGACCGCCTGGGAAACCCGGGTGCTGTTGGCTCCCTTCCTTTTCTTTTTGTTTTGTTATTATGTCGCTACCCCTGCCAGCCCAATTTTCAAACTACCTTTCTGTTGTGACAAAGATGCTTCCTTAAGCCTTTTAAACTACTGTAATGGTACGAAAATGCAGTAATTAACTCAGTTTGAGGGAGAATGTGCTAACCAAGTTTGCCAAGAAGACTTTGAAAACGACGAAACAGTACGAATCGGCAGTTGATTTCTGAAATACGTCACCGCCTATTTTTGTGTAAAGTTCCAAATTTGATTTGTAATCACGAATTTATTCCTTAGTCGTCTCGTCTCGTCCCGCAGACGTTTGTCGTGCTTGCGCTGTCATATGGACCACGACCCGAGCGGCAGCGAGCGGCAGTCGAGCAAAGTCGGGACAAGTCGCGACGGGGACAGGGATAGGAATGGCGCGAATGCACTGCAAACTACGCAGACACCTGGTGTGAGGCGAGGCGAGGAAGCCCACATCGCTACCAGTGGCGCCCTCCAGCACGACACTGCCACACCCCGCACAGGCCCTCCGCTGGACACCAGGGACAAGATGCATCCCCCGCAGAAAGGCTGCACGCGCCCAGCGAATGACAGGAGGTGCAACGAGCAACAGTGCGTCTCACACACGCGGCGGTGCGCCCGCTAATTCGGTCGTCGGTCTGCTGGGACGCCGGGCGCGCCCCCCGCGCCGTCCGCGAGGAACTGGCTGTTGCAGAAGGAAGTGCTTTCGTCAAATGCGGCGGAAAACTAACATTTTGTGTGTTGGGAGAGAAGCCGAACGCGAATTCTGCCGTGCTCCTACCTTGCACGAGTGCCAACGGCCATACCATGATGAATACACCGGTTCTCGTCCGATCACCGAAGTTAAGCATCATTGGGCCCGGTTAGTACTTGGATGGGTGACCGCCTGGGAAACCCGGGTGCTGTTGGCTCCCTTCCTTTTCTTTTTGTTTTGTTATTATGTCGCTACCCCTGCCAGCCCAATTTTCAAACTACCTTTCTGTTGTGACAAAGATGCTTCCTTAAGCCTTTTAAACTACTGTAATGGTACGAAAATGCAGTAATTAACTCAGTTTGAGGGAGAATGTGCTAACCAAGTTTGCCAAGAAGACTTTGAAAACGACGAAACAGTACGAATCGGCAGTTGATTTCTGAAATACGTCACCGCCTATTTTTGTGTAAAGTTCCAAATTTGATTTGTAATCACGAATTTATTCCTTAGTCGTCTCGTCTCGTCCCGCAGACGTTTGTCGTGCTTGCGCTGTCATATGGACCACGACCCGAGCGGCAGCGAGCGGCAGTCGAGCAAAGTCGGGACAAGTCGCGACGGGGACAGGGATAGGAATGGCGCGAATGCACTGCAAACTACGCAGACACCTGGTGTGAGGCGAGGCGAGGAAGCCCACATCGCTACCAGTGGCGCCCTCCAGCACGACACTGCCACACCCCGCACAGGCCCTCCGCTGGACACCAGGGACAAGATGCATCCCCCGCAGAAAGGCTGCACGCGCCCAGCGAATGACAGGAGGTGCAACGAGCAACAGTGCGTCTCACACACGCGGCGGTGCGCCCGCTAATTCGGTCGTCGGTCTGCTGGGACGCCGGGCGCGCCCCCCGCGCCGTCCGCGAGGAACTGGCTGTTGCAGAAGGAAGTGCTTTCGTCAAATGCGGCGGAAAACTAACATTTTGTGTGTTGGGAGAGAAGCCGAACGCGAATTCTGCCGTGCTCCTACCTTGCACGAGTGCCAACGGCCATACCATGATGAATACACCGGTTCTCGTCCGATCACCGAAGTTAAGCATCATTGGGCCCGGTTAGTACTTGGATGGGTGACCGCCTGGGAAACCCGGGTGCTGTTGGCTCCCTTCCTTTTCTTTTTGTTTTGTTATTATGTCGCTACCCCTGCCAGCCCAATTTTCAAACTACCTTTCTGTTGTGACAAAGATGCTTCCTTAAGCCTTTTAAACTACTGTAATGGTACGAAAATGCAGTAATTAACTCAGTTTGAGGGAGAATGTGCTAACCAAGTTTGCCAAGAAGACTTTGAAAACGACGAAACAGTACGAATCGGCAGTTGATTTCTGAAATACGTCACCGCCTATTTTTGTGTAAAGTTCCAAATTTGATTTGTAATCACGAATTTATTCCTTAGTCGTCTCGTCTCGTCCCGCAGACGTTTGTCGTGCTTGCGCTGTCATATGGACCACGACCCGAGCGGCAGCGAGCGGCAGTCGAGCAAAGTCGGGACAAGTCGCGACGGGGACAGGGATAGGAATGGCGCGAATGCACTGCAAACTACGCAGACACCTGGTGTGAGGCGAGGCGAGGAAGCCCACATCGCTACCAGTGGCGCCCTCCAGCACGACACTGCCACACCCCGCACAGGCCCTCCGCTGGACACCAGGGACAAGATGCATCCCCCGCAGAAAGGCTGCACGCGCCCAGCGAATGACAGGAGGTGCAACGAGCAACAGTGCGTCTCACACACGCGGCGGTGCGCCCGCTAATTCGGTCGTCGGTCTGCTGGGACGCCGGGCGCGCCCCCCGCGCCGTCCGCGAGGAACTGGCTGTTGCAGAAGGAAGTGCTTTCGTCAAATGCGGCGGAAAACTAACATTTTGTGTGTTGGGAGAGAAGCCGAACGCGAATTCTGCCGTGCTCCTACCTTGCACGAGTGCCAACGGCCATACCATTGTGAATACACCGGTTCTCGTCCGATCACCGAAGTTAAGCATTATTGGGCCCGGTAAGTACTTGGATGGGTGACCGCCTGGGAAACCCGGGTGCTGTTGGCTCCCTTCCTTTTCTTTTTGTTTTGTTATTATGTCGCTACCCCTGCCAGCCCAATTTTCAAACTACCTTTCTGTTGTGACAAAGATGCTTCCTTAAGCCTTTTAAACTACTGTAATGGTACGAAAATGCAGTAATTAACTCAGTTTGAGGGAGAATGTGCTAACCAAGTTTGCCAAGAAGACTTTGAAAACGACGAAACAGTACGAATCGGCAGTTGATTTCTGAAATACGTCACCGCCTATTTTTGTGTAAAGTTCCAAATTTGATTTGTAATCACGAATTTATTCCTTAGTCGTCTCGTCTCGTCCCGCAGACGTTTGTCGTGCTTGCGCTGTCATATGGACCACGACCCGAGCGGCAGCGAGCGGCAGTCGAGCAAAGTCGGGACAAGTCGGGACGGGGACAGGGATAGGAATGGCGCGAATGCACTGCAAACTACGCAGACACCTGGTGTGAGGCGAGGCGAGGAAGCCCACATCGCTACCAGTGGCGCCCTCCAGCACGACACTGCCACACCCCGCACAGGCCCTCCGCTGGACACCAGGGACAAGATGCATCCCCCGCAGAAAGGCTGCACGCGCCCAGCGAATGACAGGAGGTGCAACGAGCAACAGTGCGTCTCACACACGCGGCGGTGCGCCCGCTAATTCGGTCGTCGGTCTGCTGGGACGCCGGGCGCGCCCCCCGCGCCGTCCGCGAGGAACTGGCTGTTGCAGAAGGAAGTGCTTTCGTCAAATGCGGCGGAAAACTAACATTTTGTGTGTTGGGAGAGAAGCCGAACGCGAATTCTGCCGTGCTCCTACCTTGCACGAGTGCCAACGGCCATACCATTGTGAATACACCGGTTCTCGTCCGATCACCGAAGTTAAGCATTATTGGGCCCGGTAAGTACTTGGATGGGTGACCGCCTGGGAAACCCGGGTGCTGTTGGCTCCCTTCCTTTTCTTTTTGTTTTGTTATTATGTCGCTACCCCTGCCAGCCCAATTTTCAAACTACCTTTCTGTTGTGACAAAGATGCTTCCTTAAGCCTTTTAAACTACTGTAATGGTACGAAAATGCAGTAATTAACTCAGTTTGAGGGAGAATGTGCTAACCAAGTTTGCCAAGAAGACTTTGAAAACGACGAAACAGTACGAATCGGCAGTTGATTTCTGAAATACGTCACCGCCTATTTTTGTGTAAAGTTCCAAATTTGATTTGTAATCACGAATTTATTCCTTAGTCGTCTCGTCTCGTCCCGCAGACGTTTGTCGTGCTTGCGCTGTCATATGGACCACGACCCGAGCGGCAGCGAGCGGCAGTCGAGCAAAGTCGGGACAAGTCGGGACGGGGACAGGGATAGGAATGGCGCGAATGCACTGCAAACTACGCAGACACCTGGTGTGAGGCGAGGCGAGGAAGCCCACATCGCTACCAGTGGCGCCCTCCAGCACGACACTGCCACACCCCGCACAGGCCCTCCGCTGGACACCAGGGACAAGATGCATCCCCCGCAGAAAGGCTGCACGCGCCCAGCGAATGACAGGAGGTGCAACGAGCAACAGTGCGTCTCACACACGCGGCGGTGCGCCCGCTAATTCGGTCGTCGGTCTGCTGGGACGCCGGGCGCGCCCCCCGCGCCGTCCGCGAGGAACTGGCTGTTGCAGAAGGAAGTGCTTTCGTCAAATGCGGCGGAAAACTAACATTTTGTGTGTTGGGAGAGAAGCCGAACGCGAATTCTGCCGTGCTCCTACCTTGCACGAGTGCCAACGGCCATACCATGATGAATACACCGGTTCTCGTCCGATCACCGAAGTTAAGCATCATTGGGCCCGGTTAGTACTTGGATGGGTGACCGCCTGGGAAACCCGGGTGCTGTTGGCTCCCTTCCTTTTCTTTTTGTTTTGTTATTATGTCGCTACCCCTGCCAGCCCAATTTTCAAACTACCTTTCTGTTGTGACAAAGATGCTTCCTTAAGCCTTTTAAACTACTGTAATGGTACGAAAATGCAGTAATTAACTCAGTTTGAGGGAGAATGTGCTAACCAAGTTTGCCAAGAAGACTTTGAAAACGACGAAACAGTACGAATCGGCAGTTGATTTCTGAAATACGTCACCGCCTATTTTTGTGTAAAGTTCCAAATTTGATTTGTAATCACGAATTTATTCCTTAGTCGTCTCGTCTCGTCCCGCAGACGTTTGTCGTGCTTGCGCTGTCATATGGACCACGACCCGAGCGGCAGCGAGCGGCAGTCGAGCAAAGTCGGGACAAGTCGGGACGGGGACAGGGATAGGAATGGCGCGAATGCACTGCAAACTACGCAGACACCTGGTGTGAGGCGAGGCGAGGCGAGGCGAGGCGAGGCGAGGAAGCCCACATCGCTACCAGTGGCGCCCTCCAGCACGACACTGCCACACCCCGCACAGGCCCTCCGCTGGACACCAGGGACAAGATGCGTCCCCCGCAGAAAGGCTGCACGCGCCCAGCGAATGACAGGAGGTGCAACGAGCAACAGTGCGTCTCACACACGCGGCGGTGCGCCCGCTAATTCGGCCGTCGGTCTGCTGGGACGCCGGGCGCGCCCCCCGCGCCGTCCGCGAGGAACTGGCTGTTGCAGAAGGAAGTGCTTTCGTCAAATGCGGCGGAAAACTAACATTTTGTGTGTTGGGAGAGAAGCCGAACGCGAATTCTGCCGTGCTCCTACCTTGCACGAGTGCCAACGGCCATACCATTGTGAATACACCGGTTCTCGTCCGATCACCGAAGTTAAGCATTATTGGGCCCGGTAAGTACTTGGATGGGTGACCGCCTGGGAAACCCGGGTGCTGTTGGCTCCCTTCCTTTTCTTTTTGTTTTGTTATTATGTCGCTACCCCTGCCAGCCCAATTTTCAAACTACCTTTCTGTTGTGACAAAGATGCTTCCTTAAGCCTTTTAAACTACTGTAATGGTACGAAAATGCAGTAATTAACTCAGTTTGAGGGAGAATGTGCTAACCAAGTTTGCCAAGAAGACTTTGAAAACGACGAAACAGTACGAATCGGCAGTTGATTTCTGAAATACGTCACCGCCTATTTTTGTGTAAAGTTCCAAATTTGATTTGTAATCACGAATTTATTCCTTAGTCGTCTCGTCTCGTCCCGCAGACGTTTGTCGTGCTTGCGCTGTCATATGGACCACGACCCGAGCGGCAGCGAGCGGCAGTCGAGCAAAGTCGGGACAAGTCGCGACGGGGACAGGGATAGGAATGGCGCGAATGCACTGCAAACTACGCAGACACCTGGTGTGAGGCGAGGCGAGGAAGCCCACATCGCTACCAGTGGCGCCCTCCAGCACGACACTGCCACACCCCGCACAGGCCCTCCGCTGGACACCAGGGACAAGATGCATCCCCCGCAGAAAGGCTGCACGCGCCCAGCGAATGACAGGAGGTGCAACGAGCAACAGTGCGTCTCACACACGCGGCGGTGCGCCCGCTAATTCGGTCGTCGGTCTGCTGGGACGCCGGGCGCGCCCCCCGCGCCGTCCGCGAGGAACTGGCTGTTGCAGAAGGAAGTGCTTTCGTCAAATGCGGCGGAAAACTAACATTTTGTGTGTTGGGAGAGAAGCCGAACGCGAATTCTGCCGTGCTCCTACCTTGCACGAGTGCCAACGGCCATACCATGATGAATACACCGGTTCTCGTCCGATCACCGAAGTTAAGCATCATTGGGCCCGGTTAGTACTTGGATGGGTGACCGCCTGGGAAACCCGGGTGCTGTTGGCTCCCTTCCTTTTCTTTTTGTTTTGTTATTATGTCGCTACCCCTGCCAGCCCAATTTTCAAACTACCTTTCTGTTGTGACAAAGATGCTTCCTTAAGCCTTTTAAACTACTGTAATGGTACGAAAATGCAGTAATTAACTCAGTTTGAGGGAGAATGTGCTAACCAAGTTTGCCAAGAAGACTTTGAAAACGACGAAACAGTACGAATCGGCAGTTGATTTCTGAAATACGTCACCGCCTATTTTTGTGTAAAGTTCCAAATTTGATTTGTAATCACGAATTTATTCCTTAGTCGTCTCGTCTCGTCCCGCAGACGTTTGTCGTGCTTGCGCTGTCATATGGACCACGACCCGAGCGGCAGCGAGCGGCAGTCGAGCAAAGTCGGGACAAGTCGCGACGGGGACAGGGATAGGAATGGCGCGAATGCACTGCAAACTACGCAGACACCTGGTGTGAGGCGAGGCGAGGAAGCCCACATCGCTACCAGTGGCGCCCTCCAGCACGACACTGCCACACCCCGCACAGGCCCTCCGCTGGACACCAGGGACAAGATGCATCCCCCGCAGAAAGGCTGCACGCGCCCAGCGAATGACAGGAGGTGCAACGAGCAACAGTGCGTCTCACACACGCGGCGGTGCGCCCGCTAATTCGGTCGTCGGTCTGCTGGGACGCCGGGCGCGCCCCCCGCGCCGTCCGCGAGGAACTGGCTGTTGCAGAAGGAAGTGCTTTCGTCAAATGCGGCGGAAAACTAACATTTTGTGTGTTGGGAGAGAAGCCGAACGCGAATTCTGCCGTGCTCCTACCTTGCACGAGTGCCAACGGCCATACCATGATGAATACACCGGTTCTCGTCCGATCACCGAAGTTAAGCATCATTGGGCCCGGTTAGTACTTGGATGGGTGACCGCCTGGGAAACCCGGGTGCTGTTGGCTCCCTTCCTTTTCTTTTTGTTTTGTTATTATGTCGCTACCCCTGCCAGCCCAATTTTCAAACTACCTTTCTGTTGTGACAAAGATGCTTCCTTAAGCCTTTTAAACTACTGTAATGGTACGAAAATGCAGTAATTAACTCAGTTTGAGGGAGAATGTGCTAACCAAGTTTGCCAAGAAGACTTTGAAAACGACGAAACAGTACGAATCGGCAGTTGATTTCTGAAATACGTCACCGCCTATTTTTGTGTAAAGTTCCAAATTTGATTTGTAATCACGAATTTATTCCTTAGTCGTCTCGTCTCGTCCCGCAGACGTTTGTCGTGCTTGCGCTGTCATATGGACCACGACCCGAGCGGCAGCGAGCGGCAGTCGAGCAAAGTCGGGACAAGTCGCGACGGGGACAGGGATAGGAATGGCGCGAATGCACTGCAAACTACGCAGACACCTGGTGTGAGGCGAGGCGAGGAAGCCCACATCGCTACCAGTGGCGCCCTCCAGCACGACACTGCCACACCCCGCACAGGCCCTCCGCTGGACACCAGGGACAAGATGCATCCCCCGCAGAAAGGCTGCACGCGCCCAGCGAATGACAGGAGGTGCAACGAGCAACAGTGCGTCTCACACACGCGGCGGTGCGCCCGCTAATTCGGTCGTCGGTCTGCTGGGACGCCGGGCGCGCCCCCCGCGCCGTCCGCGAGGAACTGGCTGTTGCAGAAGGAAGTGCTTTCGTCAAATGCGGCGGAAAACTAACATTTTGTGTGTTGGGAGAGAAGCCGAACGCGAATTCTGCCGTGCTCCTACCTTGCACGAGTGCCAACGGCCATACCATGATGAATACACCGGTTCTCGTCCGATCACCGAAGTTAAGCATCATTGGGCCCGGTTAGTACTTGGATGGGTGACCGCCTGGGAAACCCGGGTGCTGTTGGCTCCCTTCCTTTTCTTTTTGTTTTGTTATTATGTCGCTACCCCTGCCAGCCCAATTTTCAAACTACCTTTCTGTTGTGACAAAGATGCTTCCTTAAGCCTTTTAAACTACTGTAATGGTACGAAAATGCAGTAATTAACTCAGTTTGAGGGAGAATGTGCTAACCAAGTTTGCCAAGAAGACTTTGAAAACGACGAAACAGTACGAATCGGCAGTTGATTTCTGAAATACGTCACCGCCTATTTTTGTGTAAAGTTCCAAATTTGATTTGTAATCACGAATTTATTCCTTAGTCGTCTCGTCTCGTCCCGCAGACGTTTGTCGTGCTTGCGCTGTCATATGGACCACGACCCGAGCGGCAGCGAGCGGCAGTCGAGCAAAGTCGGGACAAGTCGGGACGGGGACAGGGATAGGAATGGCGCGAATGCACTGCAAACTACGCAGACACCTGGTGTGAGGCGAGGCGAGGCGAGGCGAGGCGAGGCGAGGAAGCCCACATCGCTACCAGTGGCGCCCTCCAGCACGACACTGCCACACCCCGCACAGGCCCTCCGCTGGACACCAGGGACAAGATGCGTCCCCCGCAGAAAGGCTGCACGCGCCCAGCGAATGACAGGAGGTGCAACGAGCAACAGTGCGTCTCACACACGCGGCGGTGCGCCCGCTAATTCGGCCGTCGGTCTGCTGGGACGCCGGGCGCGCCCCCCGCGCCGTCCGCGAGGAACTGGCTGTTGCAGAAGGAAGTGCTTTCGTCAAATGCGGCGGAAAACTAACATTTTGTGTGTTGGGAGAGAAGCCGAACGCGAATTCTGCCGTGCTCCTACCTTGCACGAGTGCCAACGGCCATACCATTGTGAATACACCGGTTCTCGTCCGATCACCGAAGTTAAGCATTATTGGGCCCGGTAAGTACTTGGATGGGTGACCGCCTGGGAAACCCGGGTGCTGTTGGCTCCCTTCCTTTTCTTTTTGTTTTGTTATTATGTCGCTACCCCTGCCAGCCCAATTTTCAAACTACCTTTCTGTTGTGACAAAGATGCTTCCTTAAGCCTTTTAAACTACTGTAATGGTACGAAAATGCAGTAATTAACTCAGTTTGAGGGAGAATGTGCTAACCAAGTTTGCCAAGAAGACTTTGAAAACGACGAAACAGTACGAATCGGCAGTTGATTTCTGAAATACGTCACCGCCTATTTTTGTGTAAAGTTCCAAATTTGATTTGTAATCACGAATTTATTCCTTAGTCGTCTCGTCTCGTCCCGCAGACGTTTGTCGTGCTTGCGCTGTCATATGGACCACGACCCGAGCGGCAGCGAGCGGCAGTCGAGCAAAGTCGGGACAAGTCGGGACGGGGACAGGGATAGGAATGGCGCGAATGCACTGCAAACTACGCAGACACCTGGTGTGAGGCGAGGCGAGGAAGCCCACATCGCTACCAGTGGCGCCCTCCAGCACGACACTGCCACACCCCGCACAGGCCCTCCGCTGGACACCAGGGACAAGATGCATCCCCCGCAGAAAGGCTGCACGCGCCCAGCGAATGACAGGAGGTGCAACGAGCAACAGTGCGTCTCACACACGCGGCGGTGCGCCCGCTAATTCGGTCGTCGGTCTGCTGGGACGCCGGGCGCGCCCCCCGCGCCGTCCGCGAGGAACTGGCTGTTGCAGAAGGAAGTGCTTTCGTCAAATGCGGCGGAAAACTAACATTTTGTGTGTTGGGAGAGAAGCCGAACGCGAATTCTGCCGTGCTCCTACCTTGCACGAGTGCCAACGGCCATACCATGATGAATACACCGGTTCTCGTCCGATCACCGAAGTTAAGCATCATTGGGCCCGGTTAGTACTTGGATGGGTGACCGCCTGGGAAACCCGGGTGCTGTTGGCTCCCTTCCTTTTCTTTTTGTTTTGTTATTATGTCGCTACCCCTGCCAGCCCAATTTTCAAACTACCTTTCTGTTGTGACAAAGATGCTTCCTTAAGCCTTTTAAACTACTGTAATGGTACGAAAATGCAGTAATTAACTCAGTTTGAGGGAGAATGTGCTAACCAAGTTTGCCAAGAAGACTTTGAAAACGACGAAACAGTACGAATCGGCAGTTGATTTCTGAAATACGTCACCGCCTATTTTTGTGTAAAGTTCCAAATTTGATTTGTAATCACGAATTTATTCCTTAGTCGTCTCGTCTCGTCCCGCAGACGTTTGTCGTGCTTGCGCTGTCATATGGACCACGACCCGAGCGGCAGCGAGCGGCAGTCGAGCAAAGTCGGGACAAGTCGCGACGGGGACAGGGATAGGAATGGCGCGAATGCACTGCAAACTACGCAGACACCTGGTGTGAGGCGAGGCGAGGAAGCCCACATCGCTACCAGTGGCGCCCTCCAGCACGACACTGCCACACCCCGCACAGGCCCTCCGCTGGACACCAGGGACAAGATGCATCCCCCGCAGAAAGGCTGCACGCGCCCAGCGAATGACAGGAGGTGCAACGAGCAACAGTGCGTCTCACACACGCGGCGGTGCGCCCGCTAATTCGGTCGTCGGTCTGCTGGGACGCCGGGCGCGCCCCCCGCGCCGTCCGCGAGGAACTGGCTGTTGCAGAAGGAAGTGCTTTCGTCAAATGCGGCGGAAAACTAACATTTTGTGTGTTGGGAGAGAAGCCGAACGCGAATTCTGCCGTGCTCCTACCTTGCACGAGTGCCAACGGCCATACCATGATGAATACACCGGTTCTCGTCCGATCACCGAAGTTAAGCATCATTGGGCCCGGTTAGTACTTGGATGGGTGACCGCCTGGGAAACCCGGGTGCTGTTGGCTCCCTTCCTTTTCTTTTTGTTTTGTTATTATGTCGCTACCCCTGCCAGCCCAATTTTCAAACTACCTTTCTGTTGTGACAAAGATGCTTCCTTAAGCCTTTTAAACTACTGTAATGGTACGAAAATGCAGTAATTAACTCAGTTTGAGGGAGAATGTGCTAACCAAGTTTGCCAAGAAGACTTTGAAAACGACGAAACAGTACGAATCGGCAGTTGATTTCTGAAATACGTCACCGCCTATTTTTGTGTAAAGTTCCAAATTTGATTTGTAATCACGAATTTATTCCTTAGTCGTCTCGTCTCGTCCCGCAGACGTTTGTCGTGCTTGCGCTGTCATATGGACCACGACCCGAGCGGCAGCGAGCGGCAGTCGAGCAAAGTCGGGACAAGTCGCGACGGGGACAGGGATAGGAATGGCGCGAATGCACTGCAAACTACGCAGACACCTGGTGTGAGGCGAGGCGAGGAAGCCCACATCGCTACCAGTGGCGCCCTCCAGCACGACACTGCCACACCCCGCACAGGCCCTCCGCTGGACACCAGGGACAAGATGCATCCCCCGCAGAAAGGCTGCACGCGCCCAGCGAATGACAGGAGGTGCAACGAGCAACAGTGCGTCTCACACACGCGGCGGTGCGCCCGCTAATTCGGTCGTCGGTCTGCTGGGACGCCGGGCGCGCCCCCCGCGCCGTCCGCGAGGAACTGGCTGTTGCAGAAGGAAGTGCTTTCGTCAAATGCGGCGGAAAACTAACATTTTGTGTGTTGGGAGAGAAGCCGAACGCGAATTCTGCCGTGCTCCTACCTTGCACGAGTGCCAACGGCCATACCATGATGAATACACCGGTTCTCGTCCGATCACCGAAGTTAAGCATCATTGGGCCCGGTTAGTACTTGGATGGGTGACCGCCTGGGAAACCCGGGTGCTGTTGGCTCCCTTCCTTTTCTTTTTGTTTTGTTATTATGTCGCTACCCCTGCCAGCCCAATTTTCAAACTACCTTTCTGTTGTGACAAAGATGCTTCCTTAAGCCTTTTAAACTACTGTAATGGTACGAAAATGCAGTAATTAACTCAGTTTGAGGGAGAATGTGCTAACCAAGTTTGCCAAGAAGACTTTGAAAACGACGAAACAGTACGAATCGGCAGTTGATTTCTGAAATACGTCACCGCCTATTTTTGTGTAAAGTTCCAAATTTGATTTGTAATCACGAATTTATTCCTTAGTCGTCTCGTCTCGTCCCGCAGACGTTTGTCGTGCTTGCGCTGTCATATGGACCACGACCCGAGCGGCAGCGAGCGGCAGTCGAGCAAAGTCGGGACAAGTCGGGACGGGGACAGGGATAGGAATGGCGCGAATGCACTGCAAACTACGCAGACACCTGGTGTGAGGCGAGGCGAGGCGAGGCGAGGCGAGGAAGCCCACATCGCTACCAGTGGCGCCCTCCAGCACGACACTGCCACACCCCGCACAGGCCCTCCGCTGGACACCAGGGACAAGATGCATCCCCCGCAGAAAGGCTGCACGCGCCCAGCGAATGACAGGAGGTGCAACGAGCAACAGTGCGTCTCACACACGCGGCGGTGCGCCCGCTAATTCGGTCGTCGGTCTGCTGGGACGCCGGGCGCGCCCCCCGCGCCGTCCGCGAGGAACTGGCTGTTGCAGAAGGAAGTGCTTTCGTCAAATGCGGCGGAAAACTAACATTTTGTGTGTTGGGAGAGAAGCCGAACGCGAATTCTGCCGTGCTCCTACCTTGCACGAGTGCCAACGGCCATACCATTGTGAATACACCGGTTCTCGTCCGATCACCGAAGTTAAGCATTATTGGGCCCGGTAAGTACTTGGATGGGTGACCGCCTGGGAAACCCGGGTGCTGTTGGCTCCCTTCCTTTTCTTTTTGTTTTGTTATTATGTCGCTACCCCTGCCAGCCCAATTTTCAAACTACCTTTCTGTTGTGACAAAGATGCTTCCTTAAGCCTTTTAAACTACTGTAATGGTACGAAAATGCAGTAATTAACTCAGTTTGAGGGAGAATGTGCTAACCAAGTTTGCCAAGAAGACTTTGAAAACGACGAAACAGTACGAATCGGCAGTTGATTTCTGAAATACGTCACCGCCTATTTTTGTGTAAAGTTCCAAATTTGATTTGTAATCACGAATTTATTCCTTAGTCGTCTCGTCTCGTCCCGCAGACGTTTGTCGTGCTTGCGCTGTCATATGGACCACGACCCGAGCGGCAGCGAGCGGCAGTCGAGCAAAGTCGGGACAAGTCGCGACGGGGACAGGGATAGGAATGGCGCGAATGCACTGCAAACTACGCAGACACCTGGTGTGAGGCGAGGCGAGGAAGCCCACATCGCTACCAGTGGCGCCCTCCAGCACGACACTGCCACACCCCGCACAGGCCCTCCGCTGGACACCAGGGACAAGATGCGTCCCCCGCAGAAAGGCTGCACGCGCCCAGCGAATGACAGGAGGTGCAACGAGCAACAGTGCGTCTCACACACGCGGCGGTGCGCCCGCTAATTCGGCCGTCGGTCTGCTGGGACGCCGGGCGCGCCCCCCGCGCCGTCCGCGAGGAACTGGCTGTTGCAGAAGGAAGTGCTTTCGTCAAATGCGGCGGAAAACTAACATTTTGTGTGTTGGGAGAGAAGCCGAACGCGAATTCTGCCGTGCTCCTACCTTGCACGAGTGCCAACGGCCATACCATTGTGAATACACCGGTTCTCGTCCGATCACCGAAGTTAAGCATTATTGGGCCCGGTAAGTACTTGGATGGGTGACCGCCTGGGAAACCCGGGTGCTGTTGGCTCCCTTCCTTTTCTTTTTGTTTTGTTATTATGTCGCTACCCCTGCCAGCCCAATTTTCAAACTACCTTTCTGTTGTGACAAAGATGCTTCCTTAAGCCTTTTAAACTACTGTAATGGTACGAAAATGCAGTAATTAACTCAGTTTGAGGGAGAATGTGCTAACCAAGTTTGCCAAGAAGACTTTGAAAACGACGAAACAGTACGAATCGGCAGTTGATTTCTGAAATACGTCACCGCCTATTTTTGTGTAAAGTTCCAAATTTGATTTGTAATCACGAATTTATTCCTTAGTCGTCTCGTCTCGTCCCGCAGACGTTTGTCGTGCTTGCGCTGTCATATGGACCACGACCCGAGCGGCAGCGAGCGGCAGTCGAGCAAAGTCGGGACAAGTCGCGACGGGGACAGGGATAGGAATGGCGCGAATGCACTGCAAACTACGCAGACACCTGGTGTGAGGCGAGGCGAGGAAGCCCACATCGCTACCAGTGGCGCCCTCCAGCACGACACTGCCACACCCCGCACAGGCCCTCCGCTGGACACCAGGGACAAGATGCATCCCCCGCAGAAAGGCTGCACGCGCCCAGCGAATGACAGGAGGTGCAACGAGCAACAGTGCGTCTCACACACGCGGCGGTGCGCCCGCTAATTCGGTCGTCGGTCTGCTGGGACGCCGGGCGCGCCCCCCGCGCCGTCCGCGAGGAACTGGCTGTTGCAGAAGGAAGTGCTTTCGTCAAATGCGGCGGAAAACTAACATTTTGTGTGTTGGGAGAGAAGCCGAACGCGAATTCTGCCGTGCTCCTACCTTGCACGAGTGCCAACGGCCATACCATTGTGAATACACCGGTTCTCGTCCGATCACCGAAGTTAAGCATTATTGGGCCCGGTAAGTACTTGGATGGGTGACCGCCTGGGAAACCCGGGTGCTGTTGGCTCCCTTCCTTTTCTTTTTGTTTTGTTATTATGTCGCTACCCCTGCCAGCCCAATTTTCAAACTACCTTTCTGTTGTGACAAAGATGCTTCCTTAAGCCTTTTAAACTACTGTAATGGTACGAAAATGCAGTAATTAACTCAGTTTGAGGGAGAATGTGCTAACCAAGTTTGCCAAGAAGACTTTGAAAACGACGAAACAGTACGAATCGGCAGTTGATTTCTGAAATACGTCACCGCCTATTTTTGTGTAAAGTTCCAAATTTGATTTGTAATCACGAATTTATTCCTTAGTCGTCTCGTCTCGTCCCGCAGACGTTTGTCGTGCTTGCGCTGTCATATGGACCACGACCCGAGCGGCAGCGAGCGGCAGTCGAGCAAAGTCGGGACAAGTCGGGACGGGGACAGGGATAGGAATGGCGCGAATGCACTGCAAACTACGCAGACACCTGGTGTGAGGCGAGGCGAGGAAGCCCACATCGCTACCAGTGGCGCCCTCCAGCACGACACTGCCACACCCCGCACAGGCCCTCCGCTGGACACCAGGGACAAGATGCATCCCCCGCAGAAAGGCTGCACGCGCCCAGCGAATGACAGGAGGTGCAACGAGCAACAGTGCGTCTCACACACGCGGCGGTGCGCCCGCTAATTCGGTCGTCGGTCTGCTGGGACGCCGGGCGCGCCCCCCGCGCCGTCCGCGAGGAACTGGCTGTTGCAGAAGGAAGTGCTTTCGTCAAATGCGGCGGAAAACTAACATTTTGTGTGTTGGGAGAGAAGCCGAACGCGAATTCTGCCGTGCTCCTACCTTGCACGAGTGCCAACGGCCATACCATGATGAATACACCGGTTCTCGTCCGATCACCGAAGTTAAGCATCATTGGGCCCGGTTAGTACTTGGATGGGTGACCGCCTGGGAAACCCGGGTGCTGTTGGCTCCCTTCCTTTTCTTTTTGTTTTGTTATTATGTCGCTACCCCTGCCAGCCCAATTTTCAAACTACCTTTCTGTTGTGACAAAGATGCTTCCTTAAGCCTTTTAAACTACTGTAATGGTACGAAAATGCAGTAATTAACTCAGTTTGAGGGAGAATGTGCTAACCAAGTTTGCCAAGAAGACTTTGAAAACGACGAAACAGTACGAATCGGCAGTTGATTTCTGAAATACGTCACCGCCTATTTTTGTGTAAAGTTCCAAATTTGATTTGTAATCACGAATTTATTCCTTAGTCGTCTCGTCTCGTCCCGCAGACGTTTGTCGTGCTTGCGCTGTCATATGGACCACGACCCGAGCGGCAGCGAGCGGCAGTCGAGCAAAGTCGGGACAAGTCGCGACGGGGACAGGGATAGGAATGGCGCGAATGCACTGCAAACTACGCAGACACCTGGTGTGAGGCGAGGCGAGGAAGCCCACATCGCTACCAGTGGCGCCCTCCAGCACGACACTGCCACACCCCGCACAGGCCCTCCGCTGGACACCAGGGACAAGATGCGTCCCCCGCAGAAAGGCTGCACGCGCCCAGCGAATGACAGGAGGTGCAACGAGCAACAGTGCGTCTCACACACGCGGCGGTGCGCCCGCTAATTCGGCCGTCGGTCTGCTGGGACGCCGGGCGCGCCCCCCGCGCCGTCCGCGAGGAACTGGCTGTTGCAGAAGGAAGTGCTTTCGTCAAATGCGGCGGAAAACTAACATTTTGTGTGTTGGGAGAGAAGCCGAACGCGAATTCTGCCGTGCTCCTACCTTGCACGAGTGCCAACGGCCATACCATTGTGAATACACCGGTTCTCGTCCGATCACCGAAGTTAAGCATTATTGGGCCCGGTAAGTACTTGGATGGGTGACCGCCTGGGAAACCCGGGTGCTGTTGGCTCCCTTCCTTTTCTTTTTGTTTTGTTATTATGTCGCTACCCCTGCCAGCCCAATTTTCAAACTACCTTTCTGTTGTGACAAAGATGCTTCCTTAAGCCTTTTAAACTACTGTAATGGTACGAAAATGCAGTAATTAACTCAGTTTGAGGGAGAATGTGCTAACCAAGTTTGCCAAGAAGACTTTGAAAACGACGAAACAGTACGAATCGGCAGTTGATTTCTGAAATACGTCACCGCCTATTTTTGTGTAAAGTTCCAAATTTGATTTGTAATCACGAATTTATTCCTTAGTCGTCTCGTCTCGTCCCGCAGACGTTTGTCGTGCTTGCGCTGTCATATGGACCACGACCCGAGCGGCAGCGAGCGGCAGTCGAGCAAAGTCGGGACAAGTCGCGACGGGGACAGGGATAGGAATGGCGCGAATGCACTGCAAACTACGCAGACACCTGGTGTGAGGCGAGGCGAGGAAGCCCACATCGCTACCAGTGGCGCCCTCCAGCACGACACTGCCACACCCCGCACAGGCCCTCCGCTGGACACCAGGGACAAGATGCATCCCCCGCAGAAAGGCTGCACGCGCCCAGCGAATGACAGGAGGTGCAACGAGCAACAGTGCGTCTCACACACGCGGCGGTGCGCCCGCTAATTCGGTCGTCGGTCTGCTGGGACGCCGGGCGCGCCCCCCGCGCCGTCCGCGAGGAACTGGCTGTTGCAGAAGGAAGTGCTTTCGTCAAATGCGGCGGAAAACTAACATTTTGTGTGTTGGGAGAGAAGCCGAACGCGAATTCTGCCGTGCTCCTACCTTGCACGAGTGCCAACGGCCATACCATTGTGAATACACCGGTTCTCGTCCGATCACCGAAGTTAAGCATTATTGGGCCCGGTAAGTACTTGGATGGGTGACCGCCTGGGAAACCCGGGTGCTGTTGGCTCCCTTCCTTTTCTTTTTGTTTTGTTATTATGTCGCTACCCCTGCCAGCCCAATTTTCAAACTACCTTTCTGTTGTGACAAAGATGCTTCCTTAAGCCTTTTAAACTACTGTAATGGTACGAAAATGCAGTAATTAACTCAGTTTGAGGGAGAATGTGCTAACCAAGTTTGCCAAGAAGACTTTGAAAACGACGAAACAGTACGAATCGGCAGTTGATTTCTGAAATACGTCACCGCCTATTTTTGTGTAAAGTTCCAAATTTGATTTGTAATCACGAATTTATTCCTTAGTCGTCTCGTCTCGTCCCGCAGACGTTTGTCGTGCTTGCGCTGTCATATGGACCACGACCCGAGCGGCAGCGAGCGGCAGTCGAGCAAAGTCGGGACAAGTCGGGACGGGGACAGGGATAGGAATGGCGCGAATGCACTGCAAACTACGCAGACACCTGGTGTGAGGCGAGGCGAGGAAGCCCACATCGCTACCAGTGGCGCCCTCCAGCACGACACTGCCACACCCCGCACAGGCCCTCCGCTGGACACCAGGGACAAGATGCATCCCCCGCAGAAAGGCTGCACGCGCCCAGCGAATGACAGGAGGTGCAACGAGCAACAGTGCGTCTCACACACGCGGCGGTGCGCCCGCTAATTCGGTCGTCGGTCTGCTGGGACGCCGGGCGCGCCCCCCGCGCCGTCCGCGAGGAACTGGCTGTTGCAGAAGGAAGTGCTTTCGTCAAATGCGGCGGAAAACTAACATTTTGTGTGTTGGGAGAGAAGCCGAACGCGAATTCTGCCGTGCTCCTACCTTGCACGAGTGCCAACGGCCATACCATGATGAATACACCGGTTCTCGTCCGATCACCGAAGTTAAGCATCATTGGGCCCGGTTAGTACTTGGATGGGTGACCGCCTGGGAAACCCGGGTGCTGTTGGCTCCCTTCCTTTTCTTTTTGTTTTGTTATTATGTCGCTACCCCTGCCAGCCCAATTTTCAAACTACCTTTCTGTTGTGACAAAGATGCTTCCTTAAGCCTTTTAAACTACTGTAATGGTACGAAAATGCAGTAATTAACTCAGTTTGAGGGAGAATGTGCTAACCAAGTTTGCCAAGAAGACTTTGAAAACGACGAAACAGTACGAATCGGCAGTTGATTTCTGAAATACGTCACCGCCTATTTTTGTGTAAAGTTCCAAATTTGATTTGTAATCACGAATTTATTCCTTAGTCGTCTCGTCTCGTCCCGCAGACGTTTGTCGTGCTTGCGCTGTCATATGGACCACGACCCGAGCGGCAGCGAGCGGCAGTCGAGCAAAGTCGGGACAAGTCGGGACGGGGACAGGGATAGGAATGGCGCGAATGCACTGCAAACTACGCAGACACCTGGTGTGAGGCGAGGCGAGGCGAGGCGAGGCGAGGCGAGGAAGCCCACATCGCTACCAGTGGCGCCCTCCAGCACGACACTGCCACACCCCGCACAGGCCCTCCGCTGGACACCAGGGACAAGATGCATCCCCCGCAGAAAGGCTGCACGCGCCCAGCGAATGACAGGAGGTGCAACGAGCAACAGTGCGTCTCACACACGCGGCGGTGCGCCCGCTAATTCGGCCGTCGGTCTGCTGGGACGCCGGGCGCGCCCCCCGCGCCGTCCGCGAGGAACTGGCTGTTGCAGAAGGAAGTGCTTTCGTCAAATGCGGCGGAAAACTAACATTTTGTGTGTTGGGAGAGAAGCCGAACGCGAATTCTGCCGTGCTCCTACCTTGCACGAGTGCCAACGGCCATACCATTGTGAATACACCGGTTCTCGTCCGATCACCGAAGTTAAGCATTATTGGGCCCGGTAAGTACTTGGATGGGTGACCGCCTGGGAAACCCGGGTGCTGTTGGCTCCCTTCCTTTTCTTTTTGTTTTGTTATTATGTCGCTACCCCTGCCAGCCCAATTTTCAAACTACCTTTCTGTTGTGACAAAGATGCTTCCTTAAGCCTTTTAAACTACTGTAATGGTACGAAAATGCAGTAATTAACTCAGTTTGAGGGAGAATGTGCTAACCAAGTTTGCCAAGAAGACTTTGAAAACGACGAAACAGTACGAATCGGCAGTTGATTTCTGAAATACGTCACCGCCTATTTTTGTGTAAAGTTCCAAATTTGATTTGTAATCACGAATTTATTCCTTAGTCGTCTCGTCTCGTCCCGCAGACGTTTGTCGTGCTTGCGCTGTCATATGGACCACGACCCGAGCGGCAGCGAGCGGCAGTCGAGCAAAGTCGGGACAAGTCGCGACGGGGACAGGGATAGGAATGGCGCGAATGCACTGCAAACTACGCAGACACCTGGTGTGAGGCGAGGCGAGGAAGCCCACATCGCTACCAGTGGCGCCCTCCAGCACGACACTGCCACACCCCGCACAGGCCCTCCGCTGGACACCAGGGACAAGATGCATCCCCCGCAGAAAGGCTGCACGCGCCCAGCGAATGACAGGAGGTGCAACGAGCAACAGTGCGTCTCACACACGCGGCGGTGCGCCCGCTAATTCGGTCGTCGGTCTGCTGGGACGCCGGGCGCGCCCCCCGCGCCGTCCGCGAGGAACTGGCTGTTGCAGAAGGAAGTGCTTTCGTCAAATGCGGCGGAAAACTAACATTTTGTGTGTTGGGAGAGAAGCCGAACGCGAATTCTGCCGTGCTCCTACCTTGCACGAGTGCCAACGGCCATACCATTGTGAATACACCGGTTCTCGTCCGATCACCGAAGTTAAGCATTATTGGGCCCGGTAAGTACTTGGATGGGTGACCGCCTGGGAAACCCGGGTGCTGTTGGCTCCCTTCCTTTTCTTTTTGTTTTGTTATTATGTCGCTACCCCTGCCAGCCCAATTTTCAAACTACCTTTCTGTTGTGACAAAGATGCTTCCTTAAGCCTTTTAAACTACTGTAATGGTACGAAAATGCAGTAATTAACTCAGTTTGAGGGAGAATGTGCTAACCAAGTTTGCCAAGAAGACTTTGAAAACGACGAAACAGTACGAATCGGCAGTTGATTTCTGAAATACGTCACCGCCTATTTTTGTGTAAAGTTCCAAATTTGATTTGTAATCACGAATTTATTCCTTAGTCGTCTCGTCTCGTCCCGCAGACGTTTGTCGTGCTTGCGCTGTCATATGGACCACGACCCGAGCGGCAGCGAGCGGCAGTCGAGCAAAGTCGGGACAAGTCGGGACGGGGACAGGGATAGGAATGGCGCGAATGCACTGCAAACTACGCAGACACCTGGTGTGAGGCGAGGCGAGGAAGCCCACATCGCTACCAGTGGCGCCCTCCAGCACGACACTGCCACACCCCGCACAGGCCCTCCGCTGGACACCAGGGACAAGATGCATCCCCCGCAGAAAGGCTGCACGCGCCCAGCGAATGACAGGAGGTGCAACGAGCAACAGTGCGTCTCACACACGCGGCGGTGCGCCCGCTAATTCGGTCGTCGGTCTGCTGGGACGCCGGGCGCGCCCCCCGCGCCGTCCGCGAGGAACTGGCTGTTGCAGAAGGAAGTGCTTTCGTCAAATGCGGCGGAAAACTAACATTTTGTGTGTTGGGAGAGAAGCCGAACGCGAATTCTGCCGTGCTCCTACCTTGCACGAGTGCCAACGGCCATACCATGCTGAATACACCGGTTCTCGTCCGATCACCGAAGTTAAGCATCATTGGGCCCGGTTAGTACTTGGATGGGTGACCGCCTGGGAAACCCGGGTGCTGTTGGCTCCCTTCCTTTTCTTTTTGTTTTGTTATTATGTCGCTACCCCTGCCAGCCCAATTTTCAAACTACCTTTCTGTTGTGACAAAGATGCTTCCTTAAGCCTTTTAAACTACTGTAATGGTACGAAAATGCAGTAATTAACTCAGTTTGAGGGAGAATGTGCTAACCAAGTTTGCCAAGAAGACTTTGAAAACGACGAAACAGTACGAATCGGCAGTTGATTTCTGAAATACGTCACCGCCTATTTTTGTGTAAAGTTCCAAATTTGATTTGTAATCACGAATTTATTCCTTAGTCGTCTCGTCTCGTCCCGCAGACGTTTGTCGTGCTTGCGCTGTCATATGGACCACGACCCGAGCGGCAGCGAGCGGCAGTCGAGCAAAGTCGGGACAAGTCGGGACGGGGACAGGGATAGGAATGGCGCGAATGCACTGCAAACTACGCAGACACCTGGTGTGAGGCGAGGCGAGGCGAGGCGAGGCGAGGCGAGGAAGCCCACATCGCTACCAGTGGCGCCCTCCAGCACGACACTGCCACACCCCGCACAGGCCCTCCGCTGGACACCAGGGACAAGATGCATCCCCCGCAGAAAGGCTGCACGCGCCCAGCGAATGACAGGAGGTGCAACGAGCAACAGTGCGTCTCACACACGCGGCGGTGCGCCCGCTAATTCGGCCGTCGGTCTGCTGGGACGCCGGGCGCGCCCCCCGCGCCGTCCGCGAGGAACTGGCTGTTGCAGAAGGAAGTGCTTTCGTCAAATGCGGCGGAAAACTAACATTTTGTGTGTTGGGAGAGAAGCCGAACGCGAATTCTGCCGTGCTCCTACCTTGCACGAGTGCCAACGGCCATACCATTGTGAATACACCGGTTCTCGTCCGATCACCGAAGTTAAGCATTATTGGGCCCGGTAAGTACTTGGATGGGTGACCGCCTGGGAAACCCGGGTGCTGTTGGCTCCCTTCCTTTTCTTTTTGTTTTGTTATTATGTCGCTACCCCTGCCAGCCCAATTTTCAAACTACCTTTCTGTTGTGACAAAGATGCTTCCTTAAGCCTTTTAAACTACTGTAATGGTACGAAAATGCAGTAATTAACTCAGTTTGAGGGAGAATGTGCTAACCAAGTTTGCCAAGAAGACTTTGAAAACGACGAAACAGTACGAATCGGCAGTTGATTTCTGAAATACGTCACCGCCTATTTTTGTGTAAAGTTCCAAATTTGATTTGTAATCACGAATTTATTCCTTAGTCGTCTCGTCTCGTCCCGCAGACGTTTGTCGTGCTTGCGCTGTCATATGGACCACGACCCGAGCGGCAGCGAGCGGCAGTCGAGCAAAGTCGGGACAAGTCGGGACGGGGACAGGGATAGGAATGGCGCGAATGCACTGCAAACTACGCAGACACCTGGTGTGAGGCGAGGCGAGGAAGCCCACATCGCTACCAGTGGCGCCCTCCAGCACGACACTGCCACACCCCGCACAGGCCCTCCGCTGGACACCAGGGACAAGATGCATCCCCCGCAGAAAGGCTGCACGCGCCCAGCGAATGACAGGAGGTGCAACGAGCAACAGTGCGTCTCACACACGCGGCGGTGCGCCCGCTAATTCGGTCGTCGGTCTGCTGGGACGCCGGGCGCGCCCCCCGCGCCGTCCGCGAGGAACTGGCTGTTGCAGAAGGAAGTGCTTTCGTCAAATGCGGCGGAAAACTAACATTTTGTGTGTTGGGAGAGAAGCCGAACGCGAATTCTGCCGTGCTCCTACCTTGCACGAGTGCCAACGGCCATACCATGATGAATACACCGGTTCTCGTCCGATCACCGAAGTTAAGCATCATTGGGCCCGGTTAGTACTTGGATGGGTGACCGCCTGGGAAACCCGGGTGCTGTTGGCTCCCTTCCTTTTCTTTTTGTTTTGTTATTATGTCGCTACCCCTGCCAGCCCAATTTTCAAACTACCTTTCTGTTGTGACAAAGATGCTTCCTTAAGCCTTTTAAACTACTGTAATGGTACGAAAATGCAGTAATTAACTCAGTTTGAGGGAGAATGTGCTAACCAAGTTTGCCAAGAAGACTTTGAAAACGACGAAACAGTACGAATCGGCAGTTGATTTCTGAAATACGTCACCGCCTATTTTTGTGTAAAGTTCCAAATTTGATTTGTAATCACGAATTTATTCCTTAGTCGTCTCGTCTCGTCCCGCAGACGTTTGTCGTGCTTGCGCTGTCATATGGACCACGACCCGAGCGGCAGCGAGCGGCAGTCGAGCAAAGTCGGGACAAGTCGGGACGGGGACAGGGATAGGAATGGCGCGAATGCACTGCAAACTACGCAGACACCTGGTGTGAGGCGAGGCGAGGCGAGGCGAGGCGAGGCGAGGAAGCCCACATCGCTACCAGTGGCGCCCTCCAGCACGACACTGCCACACCCCGCACAGGCCCTCCGCTGGACACCAGGGACAAGATGCGTCCCCCGCAGAAAGGCTGCACGCGCCCAGCGAATGACAGGAGGTGCAACGAGCAACAGTGCGTCTCACACACGCGGCGGTGCGCCCGCTAATTCGGCCGTCGGTCTGCTGGGACGCCGGGCGCGCCCCCCGCGCCGTCCGCGAGGAACTGGCTGTTGCAGAAGGAAGTGCTTTCGTCAAATGCGGCGGAAAACTAACATTTTGTGTGTTGGGAGAGAAGCCGAACGCGAATTCTGCCGTGCTCCTACCTTGCACGAGTGCCAACGGCCATACCATTGTGAATACACCGGTTCTCGTCCGATCACCGAAGTTAAGCATTATTGGGCCCGGTAAGTACTTGGATGGGTGACCGCCTGGGAAACCCGGGTGCTGTTGGCTCCCTTCCTTTTCTTTTTGTTTTGTTATTATGTCGCTACCCCTGCCAGCCCAATTTTCAAACTACCTTTCTGTTGTGACAAAGATGCTTCCTTAAGCCTTTTAAACTACTGTAATGGTACGAAAATGCAGTAATTAACTCAGTTTGAGGGAGAATGTGCTAACCAAGTTTGCCAAGAAGACTTTGAAAACGACGAAACAGTACGAATCGGCAGTTGATTTCTGAAATACGTCACCGCCTATTTTTGTGTAAAGTTCCAAATTTGATTTGTAATCACGAATTTATTCCTTAGTCGTCTCGTCTCGTCCCGCAGACGTTTGTCGTGCTTGCGCTGTCATATGGACCACGACCCGAGCGGCAGCGAGCGGCAGTCGAGCAAAGTCGGGACAAGTCGCGACGGGGACAGGGATAGGAATGGCGCGAATGCACTGCAAACTACGCAGACACCTGGTGTGAGGCGAGGCGAGGAAGCCCACATCGCTACCAGTGGCGCCCTCCAGCACGACACTGCCACACCCCGCACAGGCCCTCCGCTGGACACCAGGGACAAGATGCGTCCCCCGCAGAAAGGCTGCACGCGCCCAGCGAATGACAGGAGGTGCAACGAGCAACAGTGCGTCTCACACACGCGGCGGTGCGCCCGCTAATTCGGCCGTCGGTCTGCTGGGACGCCGGGCGCGCCCCCCGCGCCGTCCGCGAGGAACTGGCTGTTGCAGAAGGAAGTGCTTTCGTCAAATGCGGCGGAAAACTAACATTTTGTGTGTTGGGAGAGAAGCCGAACGCGAATTCTGCCGTGCTCCTACCTTGCACGAGTGCCAACGGCCATACCATTGTGAATACACCGGTTCTCGTCCGATCACCGAAGTTAAGCATTATTGGGCCCGGTAAGTACTTGGATGGGTGACCGCCTGGGAAACCCGGGTGCTGTTGGCTCCCTTCCTTTTCTTTTTGTTTTGTTATTATGTCGCTACCCCTGCCAGCCCAATTTTCAAACTACCTTTCTGTTGTGACAAAGATGCTTCCTTAAGCCTTTTAAACTACTGTAATGGTACGAAAATGCAGTAATTAACTCAGTTTGAGGGAGAATGTGCTAACCAAGTTTGCCAAGAAGACTTTGAAAACGACGAAACAGTACGAATCGGCAGTTGATTTCTGAAATACGTCACCGCCTATTTTTGTGTAAAGTTCCAAATTTGATTTGTAATCACGAATTTATTCCTTAGTCGTCTCGTCTCGTCCCGCAGACGTTTGTCGTGCTTGCGCTGTCATATGGACCACGACCCGAGCGGCAGCGAGCGGCAGTCGAGCAAAGTCGGGACAAGTCGGGACGGGGACAGGGATAGGAATGGCGCGAATGCACTGCAAACTACGCAGACACCTGGTGTGAGGCGAGGCGAGGAAGCCCACATCGCTACCAGTGGCGCCCTCCAGCACGACACTGCCACACCCCGCACAGGCCCTCCGCTGGACACCAGGGACAAGATGCATCCCCCGCAGAAAGGCTGCACGCGCCCAGCGAATGACAGGAGGTGCAACGAGCAACAGTGCGTCTCACACACGCGGCGGTGCGCCCGCTAATTCGGTCGTCGGTCTGCTGGGACGCCGGGCGCGCCCCCCGCGCCGTCCGCGAGGAACTGGCTGTTGCAGAAGGAAGTGCTTTCGTCAAATGCGGCGGAAAACTAACATTTTGTGTGTTGGGAGAGAAGCCGAACGCGAATTCTGCCGTGCTCCTACCTTGCACGAGTGCCAACGGCCATACCATGATGAATACACCGGTTCTCGTCCGATCACCGAAGTTAAGCATCATTGGGCCCGGTTAGTACTTGGATGGGTGACCGCCTGGGAAACCCGGGTGCTGTTGGCTCCCTTCCTTTTCTTTTTGTTTTGTTATTATGTCGCTACCCCTGCCAGCCCAATTTTCAAACTACCTTTCTGTTGTGACAAAGATGCTTCCTTAAGCCTTTTAAACTACTGTAATGGTACGAAAATGCAGTAATTAACTCAGTTTGAGGGAGAATGTGCTAACCAAGTTTGCCAAGAAGACTTTGAAAACGACGAAACAGTACGAATCGGCAGTTGATTTCTGAAATACGTCACCGCCTATTTTTGTGTAAAGTTCCAAATTTGATTTGTAATCACGAATTTATTCCTTAGTCGTCTCGTCTCGTCCCGCAGACGTTTGTCGTGCTTGCGCTGTCATATGGACCACGACCCGAGCGGCAGCGAGCGGCAGTCGAGCAAAGTCGGGACAAGTCGGGACGGGGACAGGGATAGGAATGGCGCGAATGCACTGCAAACTACGCAGACACCTGGTGTGAGGCGAGGCGAGGCGAGGCGAGGCGAGGCGAGGAAGCCCACATCGCTACCAGTGGCGCCCTCCAGCACGACACTGCCACACCCCGCACAGGCCCTCCGCTGGACACCAGGGACAAGATGCGTCCCCCGCAGAAAGGCTGCACGCGCCCAGCGAATGACAGGAGGTGCAACGAGCAACAGTGCGTCTCACACACGCGGCGGTGCGCCCGCTAATTCGGCCGTCGGTCTGCTGGGACGCCGGGCGCGCCCCCCGCGCCGTCCGCGAGGAACTGGCTGTTGCAGAAGGAAGTGCTTTCGTCAAATGCGGCGGAAAACTAACATTTTGTGTGTTGGGAGAGAAGCCGAACGCGAATTCTGCCGTGCTCCTACCTTGCACGAGTGCCAACGGCCATACCATTGTGAATACACCGGTTCTCGTCCGATCACCGAAGTTAAGCATTATTGGGCCCGGTAAGTACTTGGATGGGTGACCGCCTGGGAAACCCGGGTGCTGTTGGCTCCCTTCCTTTTCTTTTTGTTTTGTTATTATGTCGCTACCCCTGCCAGCCCAATTTTCAAACTACCTTTCTGTTGTGACAAAGATGCTTCCTTAAGCCTTTTAAACTACTGTAATGGTACGAAAATGCAGTAATTAACTCAGTTTGAGGGAGAATGTGCTAACCAAGTTTGCCAAGAAGACTTTGAAAACGACGAAACAGTACGAATCGGCAGTTGATTTCTGAAATACGTCACCGCCTATTTTTGTGTAAAGTTCCAAATTTGATTTGTAATCACGAATTTATTCCTTAGTCGTCTCGTCTCGTCCCGCAGACGTTTGTCGTGCTTGCGCTGTCATATGGACCACGACCCGAGCGGCAGCGAGCGGCAGTCGAGCAAAGTCGGGACAAGTCGCGACGGGGACAGGGATAGGAATGGCGCGAATGCACTGCAAACTACGCAGACACCTGGTGTGAGGCGAGGCGAGGAAGCCCACATCGCTACCAGTGGCGCCCTCCAGCACGACACTGCCACACCCCGCACAGGCCCTCCGCTGGACACCAGGGACAAGATGCGTCCCCCGCAGAAAGGCTGCACGCGCCCAGCGAATGACAGGAGGTGCAACGAGCAACAGTGCGTCTCACACACGCGGCGGTGCGCCCGCTAATTCGGCCGTCGGTCTGCTGGGACGCCGGGCGCGCCCCCCGCGCCGTCCGCGAGGAACTGGCTGTTGCAGAAGGAAGTGCTTTCGTCAAATGCGGCGGAAAACTAACATTTTGTGTGTTGGGAGAGAAGCCGAACGCGAATTCTGCCGTGCTCCTACCTTGCACGAGTGCCAACGGCCATACCATTGTGAATACACCGGTTCTCGTCCGATCACCGAAGTTAAGCATTATTGGGCCCGGTAAGTACTTGGATGGGTGACCGCCTGGGAAACCCGGGTGCTGTTGGCTCCCTTCCTTTTCTTTTTGTTTTGTTATTATGTCGCTACCCCTGCCAGCCCAATTTTCAAACTACCTTTCTGTTGTGACAAAGATGCTTCCTTAAGCCTTTTAAACTACTGTAATGGTACGAAAATGCAGTAATTAACTCAGTTTGAGGGAGAATGTGCTAACCAAGTTTGCCAAGAAGACTTTGAAAACGACGAAACAGTACGAATCGGCAGTTGATTTCTGAAATACGTCACCGCCTATTTTTGTGTAAAGTTCCAAATTTGATTTGTAATCACGAATTTATTCCTTAGTCGTCTCGTCTCGTCCCGCAGACGTTTGTCGTGCTTGCGCTGTCATATGGACCACGACCCGAGCGGCAGCGAGCGGCAGTCGAGCAAAGTCGGGACAAGTCGGGACGGGGACAGGGATAGGAATGGCGCGAATGCACTGCAAACTACGCAGACACCTGGTGTGAGGCGAGGCGAGGAAGCCCACATCGCTACCAGTGGCGCCCTCCAGCACGACACTGCCACACCCCGCACAGGCCCTCCGCTGGACACCAGGGACAAGATGCATCCCCCGCAGAAAGGCTGCACGCGCCCAGCGAATGACAGGAGGTGCAACGAGCAACAGTGCGTCTCACACACGCGGCGGTGCGCCCGCTAATTCGGTCGTCGGTCTGCTGGGACGCCGGGCGCGCCCCCCGCGCCGTCCGCGAGGAACTGGCTGTTGCAGAAGGAAGTGCTTTCGTCAAATGCGGCGGAAAACTAACATTTTGTGTGTTGGGAGAGAAGCCGAACGCGAATTCTGCCGTGCTCCTACCTTGCACGAGTGCCAACGGCCATACCATGATGAATACACCGGTTCTCGTCCGATCACCGAAGTTAAGCATCATTGGGCCCGGTTAGTACTTGGATGGGTGACCGCCTGGGAAACCCGGGTGCTGTTGGCTCCCTTCCTTTGCTTTTTGTTTTGTTATTATGTCGCTACCCCTGCCAGCCCAATTTTCAAACTACCTTTCTGTTGTGACAAAGATGCTTCCTTAAGCCTTTTAAACTACTGTAATGGTACGAAAATGCAGTAATTAACTCAGTTTGAGGGAGAATGTGCTAACCAAGTTTGCCAAGAAGACTTTGAAAACGACGAAACAGTACGAATCGGCAGTTGATTTCTGAAATACGTCACCGCCTATTTTTGTGTAAAGTTCCAAATTTGATTTGTAATCACGAATTTATTCCTTAGTCGTCTCGTCTCGTCCCGCAGACGTTTGTCGTGCTTGCGCTGTCATATGGACCACGACCCGAGCGGCAGCGAGCGGCAGTCGAGCAAAGTCGGGACAAGTCGGGACGGGGACAGGGATAGGAATGGCGCGAATGCACTGCAAACTACGCAGACACCTGGTGTGAGGCGAGGCGAGGAAGCCCACATCGCTACCAGTGGCGCCCTCCAGCACGACACTGCCACACCCCGCACAGGCCCTCCGCTGGACACCAGGGACAAGATGCATCCCCCGCAGAAAGGCTGCACGCGCCCAGCGAATGACAGGAGGTGCAACGAGCAACAGTGCGTCTCACACACGCGGCGGTGCGCCCGCTAATTCGGTCGTCGGTCTGCTGGGACGCCGGGCGCGCCCCCCGCGCCGTCCGCGAGGAACTGGCTGTTGCAGAAGGAAGTGCTTTCGTCAAATGCGGCGGAAAACTAACATTTTGTGTGTTGGGAGAGAAGCCGAACGCGAATTCTGCCGTGCTCCTACCTTGCACGAGTGCCAACGGCCATACCATGATGAATACACCGGTTCTCGTCCGATCACCGAAGTTAAGCATCATTGGGCCCGGTTAGTACTTGGATGGGTGACCGCCTGGGAAACCCGGGTGCTGTTGGCTCCCTTCCTTTTCTTTTTGTTTTGTTATTATGTCGCTACCCCTGCCAGCCCAATTTTCAAACTACCTTTCTGTTGTGACAAAGATGCTTCCTTAAGCCTTTTAAACTACTGTAATGGTACGAAAATGCAGTAATTAACTCAGTTTGAGGGAGAATGTGCTAACCAAGTTTGCCAAGAAGACTTTGAAAACGACGAAACAGTACGAATCGGCAGTTGATTTCTGAAATACGTCACCGCCTATTTTTGTGTAAAGTTCCAAATTTGATTTGTAATCACGAATTTATTCCTTAGTCGTCTCGTCTCGTCCCGCAGACGTTTGTCGTGCTTGCGCTGTCATATGGACCACGACCCGAGCGGCAGCGAGCGGCAGTCGAGCAAAGTCGGGACAAGTCGCGACGGGGACAGGGATAGGAATGGCGCGAATGCACTGCAAACTACGCAGACACCTGGTGTGAGGCGAGGCGAGGAAGCCCACATCGCTACCAGTGGCGCCCTCCAGCACGACACTGCCACACCCCGCACAGGCCCTCCGCTGGACACCAGGGACAAGATGCGTCCCCCGCAGAAAGGCTGCACGCGCCCAGCGAATGACAGGAGGTGCAACGAGCAACAGTGCGTCTCACACACGCGGCGGTGCGCCCGCTAATTCGGTCGTCGGTCTGCTGGGACGCCGGGCGCGCCCCCCGCGCCGTCCGCGAGGAACTGGCTGTTGCAGAAGGAAGTGCTTTCGTCAAATGCGGCGGAAAACTAACATTTTGTGTGTTGGGAGAGAAGCCGAACGCGAATTCTGCCGTGCTCCTACCTTGCACGAGTGCCAACGGCCATACCATGATGAATACACCGGTTCTCGTCCGATCACCGAAGTTAAGCATCATTGGGCCCGGTTAGTACTTGGATGGGTGACCGCCTGGGAAACCCGGGTGCTGTTGGCTCCCTTCCTTTGCTTTTTGTTTTGTTATTATGTCGCTACCCCTGCCAGCCCAATTTTCAAACTACCTTTCTGTTGTGACAAAGATGCTTCCTTAAGCCTTTTAAACTACTGTAATGGTACGAAAATGCAGTAATTAACTCAGTTTGAGGGAGAATGTGCTAACCAAGTTTGCCAAGAAGACTTTGAAAACGACGAAACAGTACGAATCGGCAGTTGATTTCTGAAATACGTCACCGCCTATTTTTGTGTAAAGTTCCAAATTTGATTTGTAATCACGAATTTATTCCTTAGTCGTCTCGTCTCGTCCCGCAGACGTTTGTCGTGCTTGCGCTGTCATATGGACCACGACCCGAGCGGCAGCGAGCGGCAGTCGAGCAAAGTCGGGACAAGTCGGGACGGGGACAGGGATAGGAATGGCGCGAATGCACTGCAAACTACGCAGACACCTGGTGTGAGGCGAGGCGAGGAAGCCCACATCGCTACCAGTGGCGCCCTCCAGCACGACACTGCCACACCCCGCACAGGCCCTCCGCTGGACACCAGGGACAAGATGCATCCCCCGCAGAAAGGCTGCACGCGCCCAGCGAATGACAGGAGGTGCAACGAGCAACAGTGCGTCTCACACACGCGGCGGTGCGCCCGCTAATTCGGTCGTCGGTCTGCTGGGACGCCGGGCGCGCCCCCCGCGCCGTCCGCGAGGAACTGGCTGTTGCAGAAGGAAGTGCTTTCGTCAAATGCGGCGGAAAACTAACATTTTGTGTGTTGGGAGAGAAGCCGAACGCGAATTCTGCCGTGCTCCTACCTTGCACGAGTGCCAACGGCCATACCATGATGAATACACCGGTTCTCGTCCGATCACCGAAGTTAAGCATCATTGGGCCCGGTTAGTACTTGGATGGGTGACCGCCTGGGAAACCCGGGTGCTGTTGGCTCCCTTCCTTTTCTTTTTGTTTTGTTATTATGTCGCTACCCCTGCCAGCCCAATTTTCAAACTACCTTTCTGTTGTGACAAAGATGCTTCCTTAAGCCTTTTAAACTACTGTAATGGTACGAAAATGCAGTAATTAACTCAGTTTGAGGGAGAATGTGCTAACCAAGTTTGCCAAGAAGACTTTGAAAACGACGAAACAGTACGAATCGGCAGTTGATTTCTGAAATACGTCACCGCCTATTTTTGTGTAAAGTTCCAAATTTGATTTGTAATCACGAATTTATTCCTTAGTCGTCTCGTCTCGTCCCGCAGACGTTTGTCGTGCTTGCGCTGTCATATGGACCACGACCCGAGCGGCAGCGAGCGGCAGTCGAGCAAAGTCGGGACAAGTCGCGACGGGGACAGGGATAGGAATGGCGCGAATGCACTGCAAACTACGCAGACACCTGGTGTGAGGCGAGGCGAGGAAGCCCACATCGCTACCAGTGGCGCCCTCCAGCACGACACTGCCACACCCCGCACAGGCCCTCCGCTGGACACCAGGGACAAGATGCGTCCCCCGCAGAAAGGCTGCACGCGCCCAGCGAATGACAGGAGGTGCAACGAGCAACAGTGCGTCTCACACACGCGGCGGTGCGCCCGCTAATTCGGTCGTCGGTCTGCTGGGACGCCGGGCGCGCCCCCCGCGCCGTCCGCGAGGAACTGGCTGTTGCAGAAGGAAGTGCTTTCGTCAAATGCGGCGGAAAACTAACATTTTGTGTGTTGGGAGAGAAGCCGAACGCGAATTCTGCCGTGCTCCTACCTTGCACGAGTGCCAACGGCCATACCATGATGAATACACCGGTTCTCGTCCGATCACCGAAGTTAAGCATCATTGGGCCCGGTTAGTACTTGGATGGGTGACCGCCTGGGAAACCCGGGTGCTGTTGGCTCCCTTCCTTTTCTTTTTGTTTTGTTATTATGTCGCTACCCCTGCCAGCCCAATTTTCAAACTACCTTTCTGTTGTGACAAAGATGCTTCCTTAAGCCTTTTAAACTACTGTAATGGTACGAAAATGCAGTAATTAACTCAGTTTGAGGGAGAATGTGCTAACCAAGTTTGCCAAGAAGACTTTGAAAACGACGAAACAGTACGAATCGGCAGTTGATTTCTGAAATACGTCACCGCCTATTTTTGTGTAAAGTTCCAAATTTGATTTGTAATCACGAATTTATTCCTTAGTCGTCTCGTCTCGTCCCGCAGACGTTTGTCGTGCTTGCGCTGTCATATGGACCACGACCCGAGCGGCAGCGAGCGGCAGTCGAGCAAAGTCGGGACAAGTCGCGACGGGGACAGGGATAGGAATGGCGCGAATGCACTGCAAACTACGCAGACACCTGGTGTGAGGCGAGGCGAGGAAGCCCACATCGCTACCAGTGGCGCCCTCCAGCACGACACTGCCACACCCCGCACAGGCCCTCCGCTGGACACCAGGGACAAGATGCGTCCCCCGCAGAAAGGCTGCACGCGCCCAGCGAATGACAGGAGGTGCAACGAGCAACAGTGCGTCTCACACACGCGGCGGTGCGCCCGCTAATTCGGCCGTCGGTCTGCTGGGACGCCGGGCGCGCCCCCCGCGCCGTCCGCGAGGAACTGGCTGTTGCAGAAGGAAGTGCTTTCGTCAAATGCGGCGGAAAACTAACATTTTGTGTGTTGGGAGAGAAGCCGAACGCGAATTCTGCCGTGCTCCTACCTTGCACGAGTGCCAACGGCCATACCATTGTGAATACACCGGTTCTCGTCCGATCACCGAAGTTAAGCATTATTGGGCCCGGTAAGTACTTGGATGGGTGACCGCCTGGGAAACCCGGGTGCTGTTGGCTCCCTTCCTTTTCTTTTTGTTTTGTTATTATGTCGCTACCCCTGCCAGCCCAATTTTCAAACTACCTTTCTGTTGTGACAAAGATGCTTCCTTAAGCCTTTTAAACTACTGTAATGGTACGAAAATGCAGTAATTAACTCAGTTTGAGGGAGAATGTGCTAACCAAGTTTGCCAAGAAGACTTTGAAAACGACGAAACAGTACGAATCGGCAGTTGATTTCTGAAATACGTCACCGCCTATTTTTGTGTAAAGTTCCAAATTTGATTTGTAATCACGAATTTATTCCTTAGTCGTCTCGTCTCGTCCCGCAGACGTTTGTCGTGCTTGCGCTGTCATATGGACCACGACCCGAGCGGCAGCGAGCGGCAGTCGAGCAAAGTCGGGACAAGTCGGGACGGGGACAGGGATAGGAATGGCGCGAATGCACTGCAAACTACGCAGACACCTGGTGTGAGGCGAGGCGAGGAAGCCCACATCGCTACCAGTGGCGCCCTCCAGCACGACACTGCCACACCCCGCACAGGCCCTCCGCTGGACACCAGGGACAAGATGCATCCCCCGCAGAAAGGCTGCACGCGCCCAGCGAATGACAGGAGGTGCAACGAGCAACAGTGCGTCTCACACACGCGGCGGTGCGCCCGCTAATTCGGTCGTCGGTCTGCTGGGACGCCGGGCGCGCCCCCCGCGCCGTCCGCGAGGAACTGGCTGTTGCAGAAGGAAGTGCTTTCGTCAAATGCGGCGGAAAACTAACATTTTGTGTGTTGGGAGAGAAGCCGAACGCGAATTCTGCCGTGCTCCTACCTTGCACGAGTGCCAACGGCCATACCATTGTGAATACACCGGTTCTCGTCCGATCACCGAAGTTAAGCATTATTGGGCCCGGTAAGTACTTGGATGGGTGACCGCCTGGGAAACCCGGGTGCTGTTGGCTCCCTTCCTTTTCTTTTTGTTTTGTTATTATGTCGCTACCCCTGCCAGCCCAATTTTCAAACTACCTTTCTGTTGTGACAAAGATGCTTCCTTAAGCCTTTTAAACTACTGTAATGGTACGAAAATGCAGTAATTAACTCAGTTTGAGGGAGAATGTGCTAACCAAGTTTGCCAAGAAGACTTTGAAAACGACGAAACAGTACGAATCGGCAGTTGATTTCTGAAATACGTCACCGCCTATTTTTGTGTAAAGTTCCAAATTTGATTTGTAATCACGAATTTATTCCTTAGTCGTCTCGTCTCGTCCCGCAGACGTTTGTCGTGCTTGCGCTGTCATATGGACCACGACCCGAGCGGCAGCGAGCGGCAGTCGAGCAAAGTCGGGACAAGTCGCGACGGGGACAGGGATAGGAATGGCGCGAATGCACTGCAAACTACGCAGACACCTGGTGTGAGGCGAGGCGAGGAAGCCCACATCGCTACCAGTGGCGCCCTCCAGCACGACACTGCCACACCCCGCACAGGCCCTCCGCTGGACACCAGGGACAAGATGCGTCCCCCGCAGAAAGGCTGCACGCGCCCAGCGAATGACAGGAGGTGCAACGAGCAACAGTGCGTCTCACACACGCGGCGGTGCGCCCGCTAATTCGGCCGTCGGTCTGCTGGGACGCCGGGCGCGCCCCCCGCGCCGTCCGCGAGGAACTGGCTGTTGCAGAAGGAAGTGCTTTCGTCAAATGCGGCGGAAAACTAACATTTTGTGTGTTGGGAGAGAAGCCGAACGCGAATTCTGCCGTGCTCCTACCTTGCACGAGTGCCAACGGCCATACCATTGTGAATACACCGGTTCTCGTCCGATCACCGAAGTTAAGCATTATTGGGCCCGGTAAGTACTTGGATGGGTGACCGCCTGGGAAACCCGGGTGCTGTTGGCTCCCTTCCTTTTCTTTTTGTTTTGTTATTATGTCGCTACCCCTGCCAGCCCAATTTTCAAACTACCTTTCTGTTGTGACAAAGATGCTTCCTTAAGCCTTTTAAACTACTGTAATGGTACGAAAATGCAGTAATTAACTCAGTTTGAGGGAGAATGTGCTAACCAAGTTTGCCAAGAAGACTTTGAAAACGACGAAACAGTACGAATCGGCAGTTGATTTCTGAAATACGTCACCGCCTATTTTTGTGTAAAGTTCCAAATTTGATTTGTAATCACGAATTTATTCCTTAGTCGTCTCGTCTCGTCCCGCAGACGTTTGTCGTGCTTGCGCTGTCATATGGACCACGACCCGAGCGGCAGCGAGCGGCAGTCGAGCAAAGTCGGGACAAGTCGGGACGGGGACAGGGATAGGAATGGCGCGAATGCACTGCAAACTACGCAGACACCTGGTGTGAGGCGAGGCGAGGAAGCCCACATCGCTACCAGTGGCGCCCTCCAGCACGACACTGCCACACCCCGCACAGGCCCTCCGCTGGACACCAGGGACAAGATGCATCCCCCGCAGAAAGGCTGCACGCGCCCAGCGAATGACAGGAGGTGCAACGAGCAACAGTGCGTCTCACACACGCGGCGGTGCGCCCGCTAATTCGGTCGTCGGTCTGCTGGGACGCCGGGCGCGCCCCCCGCGCCGTCCGCGAGGAACTGGCTGTTGCAGAAGGAAGTGCTTTCGTCAAATGCGGCGGAAAACTAACATTTTGTGTGTTGGGAGAGAAGCCGAACGCGAATTCTGCCGTGCTCCTACCTTGCACGAGTGCCAACGGCCATACCATTGTGAATACACCGGTTCTCGTCCGATCACCGAAGTTAAGCATTATTGGGCCCGGTAAGTACTTGGATGGGTGACCGCCTGGGAAACCCGGGTGCTGTTGGCTCCCTTCCTTTTCTTTTTGTTTTGTTATTATGTCGCTACCCCTGCCAGCCCAATTTTCAAACTACCTTTCTGTTGTGACAAAGATGCTTCCTTAAGCCTTTTAAACTACTGTAATGGTACGAAAATGCAGTAATTAACTCAGTTTGAGGGAGAATGTGCTAACCAAGTTTGCCAAGAAGACTTTGAAAACGACGAAACAGTACGAATCGGCAGTTGATTTCTGAAATACGTCACCGCCTATTTTTGTGTAAAGTTCCAAATTTGATTTGTAATCACGAATTTATTCCTTAGTCGTCTCGTCTCGTCCCGCAGACGTTTGTCGTGCTTGCGCTGTCATATGGACCACGACCCGAGCGGCAGCGAGCGGCAGTCGAGCAAAGTCGGGACAAGTCGCGACGGGGACAGGGATAGGAATGGCGCGAATGCACTGCAAACTACGCAGACACCTGGTGTGAGGCGAGGCGAGGAAGCCCACATCGCTACCAGTGGCGCCCTCCAGCACGACACTGCCACACCCCGCACAGGCCCTCCGCTGGACACCAGGGACAAGATGCGTCCCCCGCAGAAAGGCTGCACGCGCCCAGCGAATGACAGGAGGTGCAACGAGCAACAGTGCGTCTCACACACGCGGCGGTGCGCCCGCTAATTCGGCCGTCGGTCTGCTGGGACGCCGGGCGCGCCCCCCGCGCCGTCCGCGAGGAACTGGCTGTTGCAGAAGGAAGTGCTTTCGTCAAATGCGGCGGAAAACTAACATTTTGTGTGTTGGGAGAGAAGCCGAACGCGAATTCTGCCGTGCTCCTACCTTGCACGAGTGCCAACGGCCATACCATTGTGAATACACCGGTTCTCGTCCGATCACCGAAGTTAAGCATTATTGGGCCCGGTAAGTACTTGGATGGGTGACCGCCTGGGAAACCCGGGTGCTGTTGGCTCCCTTCCTTTTCTTTTTGTTTTGTTATTATGTCGCTACCCCTGCCAGCCCAATTTTCAAACTACCTTTCTGTTGTGACAAAGATGCTTCCTTAAGCCTTTTAAACTACTGTAATGGTACGAAAATGCAGTAATTAACTCAGTTTGAGGGAGAATGTGCTAACCAAGTTTGCCAAGAAGACTTTGAAAACGACGAAACAGTACGAATCGGCAGTTGATTTCTGAAATACGTCACCGCCTATTTTTGTGTAAAGTTCCAAATTTGATTTGTAATCACGAATTTATTCCTTAGTCGTCTCGTCTCGTCCCGCAGACGTTTGTCGTGCTTGCGCTGTCATATGGACCACGACCCGAGCGGCAGCGAGCGGCAGTCGAGCAAAGTCGGGACAAGTCGGGACGGGGACAGGGATAGGAATGGCGCGAATGCACTGCAAACTACGCAGACACCTGGTGTGAGGCGAGGCGAGGAAGCCCACATCGCTACCAGTGGCGCCCTCCAGCACGACACTGCCACACCCCGCACAGGCCCTCCGCTGGACACCAGGGACAAGATGCATCCCCCGCAGAAAGGCTGCACGCGCCCAGCGAATGACAGGAGGTGCAACGAGCAACAGTGCGTCTCACACACGCGGCGGTGCGCCCGCTAATTCGGTCGTCGGTCTGCTGGGACGCCGGGCGCGCCCCCCGCGCCGTCCGCGAGGAACTGGCTGTTGCAGAAGGAAGTGCTTTCGTCAAATGCGGCGGAAAACTAACATTTTGTGTGTTGGGAGAGAAGCCGAACGCGAATTCTGCCGTGCTCCTACCTTGCACGAGTGCCAACGGCCATACCATGATGAATACACCGGTTCTCGTCCGATCACCGAAGTTAAGCATCATTGGGCCCGGTTAGTACTTGGATGGGTGACCGCCTGGGAAACCCGGGTGCTGTTGGCTCCCTTCCTTTTCTTTTTGTTTTGTTATTATGTCGCTACCCCTGCCAGCCCAATTTTCAAACTACCTTTCTGTTGTGACAAAGATGCTTCCTTAAGCCTTTTAAACTACTGTAATGGTACGAAAATGCAGTAATTAACTCAGTTTGAGGGAGAATGTGCTAACCAAGTTTGCCAAGAAGACTTTGAAAACGACGAAACAGTACGAATCGGCAGTTGATTTCTGAAATACGTCACCGCCTATTTTTGTGTAAAGTTCCAAATTTGATTTGTAATCACGAATTTATTCCTTAGTCGTCTCGTCTCGTCCCGCAGACGTTTGTCGTGCTTGCGCTGTCATATGGACCACGACCCGAGCGGCAGCGAGCGGCAGTCGAGCAAAGTCGGGACAAGTCGCGACGGGGACAGGGATAGGAATGGCGCGAATGCACTGCAAACTACGCAGACACCTGGTGTGAGGCGAGGCGAGGAAGCCCACATCGCTACCAGTGGCGCCCTCCAGCACGACACTGCCACACCCCGCACAGGCCCTCCGCTGGACACCAGGGACAAGATGCGTCCCCCGCAGAAAGGCTGCACGCGCCCAGCGAATGACAGGAGGTGCAACGAGCAACAGTGCGTCTCACACACGCGGCGGTGCGCCCGCTAATTCGGCCGTCGGTCTGCTGGGACGCCGGGCGCGCCCCCCGCGCCGTCCGCGAGGAACTGGCTGTTGCAGAAGGAAGTGCTTTCGTCAAATGCGGCGGAAAACTAACATTTTGTGTGTTGGGAGAGAAGCCGAACGCGAATTCTGCCGTGCTCCTACCTTGCACGAGTGCCAACGGCCATACCATTGTGAATACACCGGTTCTCGTCCGATCACCGAAGTTAAGCATTATTGGGCCCGGTAAGTACTTGGATGGGTGACCGCCTGGGAAACCCGGGTGCTGTTGGCTCCCTTCCTTTTCTTTTTGTTTTGTTATTATGTCGCTACCCCTGCCAGCCCAATTTTCAAACTACCTTTCTGTTGTGACAAAGATGCTTCCTTAAGCCTTTTAAACTACTGTAATGGTACGAAAATGCAGTAATTAACTCAGTTTGAGGGAGAATGTGCTAACCAAGTTTGCCAAGAAGACTTTGAAAACGACGAAACAGTACGAATCGGCAGTTGATTTCTGAAATACGTCACCGCCTATTTTTGTGTAAAGTTCCAAATTTGATTTGTAATCACGAATTTATTCCTTAGTCGTCTCGTCTCGTCCCGCAGACGTTTGTCGTGCTTGCGCTGTCATATGGACCACGACCCGAGCGGCAGCGAGCGGCAGTCGAGCAAAGTCGGGACAAGTCGGGACGGGGACAGGGATAGGAATGGCGCGAATGCACTGCAAACTACGCAGACACCTGGTGTGAGGCGAGGCGAGGAAGCCCACATCGCTACCAGTGGCGCCCTCCAGCACGACACTGCCACACCCCGCACAGGCCCTCCGCTGGACACCAGGGACAAGATGCATCCCCCGCAGAAAGGCTGCACGCGCCCAGCGAATGACAGGAGGTGCAACGAGCAACAGTGCGTCTCACACACGCGGCGGTGCGCCCGCTAATTCGGTCGTCGGTCTGCTGGGACGCCGGGCGCGCCCCCCGCGCCGTCCGCGAGGAACTGGCTGTTGCAGAAGGAAGTGCTTTCGTCAAATGCGGCGGAAAACTAACATTTTGTGTGTTGGGAGAGAAGCCGAACGCGAATTCTGCCGTGCTCCTACCTTGCACGAGTGCCAACGGCCATACCATGATGAATACACCGGTTCTCGTCCGATCACCGAAGTT